>NW_022984806.1:175871-207970 GCF_010094145.1 Didymella exigua CBS 183.55
GCCTTGTAGGTGGTAAGTGACGCGCTGACAGCTCCTCTATATACTTGACTAGATCTGATTCCTGTTAGTTACTGAGTTTCTGTTGGTTCTCGTTGGCGACGCGTCGGGGAGCCTGCACACCTCAGTGCGCACGGGACAACGTGTTGCGATCAACACTGTGTTTTTCTGCAAGCTTTGTATATACAAGTTTGTCGCCTAGCTTCAGATTATCAATCTCTGCAAGCGCATCTGAAATTCCTGTCATGGTGGTTGAGTTTTTACGCGTTGAAATCTACTGCAAATGTTGCGCCCTGATCGTTGGTTGACTCCGATCGTTGGGTGCACGGACACGGTAAGTCTATCTTTCCACCCACAATAAAAACTGTAACAACGCAGGCAAGAAGAAAGATATCCAGAACAGGTGTGAATCCGCTACGAGGCATAGTTACAGGAGTGCTGGGATGATAAGAACACTAGGATATATTCTGTGACGGTTAAGAGGAGAAGTGGTTCACGTGCTGTTGGCGGTGGTCTAGTGCTACTTCCTCATGTTGTTGAGCACCTCTTGCCTCAGCTGCATCACAAAGACGTCATCACAACAGATCCCGCAGCGAGCCTTAGAGAGGAAAGATACGGACAACACAATACACTTGTTTACATTTTGCCCTTGATACCGCAACAGAAAGACTACCAAGGAGGTACTCCACTGCCAGAAACGTCAACTGCCCACCGCAGCCTTGCTGCCTTGGAACAGATCTGCGGTATTTCTCATAAGTCACCACAGGCGCTTAGTTGATGACAATGGGGATGATAGAGACAATGATATTAACACGAAGGGTATCAAGGTTGCACAACTGTTACCCCCAAGCTAACTGAAACCTTACCTGATGGCTTGAATGGAAGATGCCGACGCTCAGCCATACCTTGACTCGACTTTTATCAACAGATCCGTTGATATTGTTCTTGAGCACAAGGCCGATTGCACAGCGACAGAGCGGCAACAGATGTTTGTTAACATGGTCGTTTCATTCAACGCCGATCTCATTGGAAACCGTTTCGCCGACCGCATCTTCTCCACGCTTTCATTCTCGTGGTGAGCAGCAGGAATGAGAACATCCTTTGCGCGTTCCTCGCATCGGAGTCTGGGAAACTGTTTGGCAATTTGACAGCTGCGGAACGCATCTTGTGTGCGGCGAAACAAGGCAAGGGAGGACTTAGTGTCCTGCTGTTGATGAAAGCGTTCCTCGGTCACGACGTCAACAACGAGAAGACGGTGCGATTGGCCGCCTTAATTTTGGAAGGCCTTATGGAGTCAGGCCAATCAGCCCGTTTTGGTCTCACAGTGAGCCATCGATTGGTCGTTTGTAATCACATGACGGATATCATCGGGCTCTGTAGGGGCATGGATCTGGGAGACTGCACTGATATCTGGGTACGAGCGCATGCAGCAGAACTTGATCTCTGGGAACGGGCCTATACATAGACGTTCATACCTGATCTCCACTCCGAGATCTGATGATTTATTGCTTTTTGTTCTGTTTTAGTTGATAGACCCCCTGTGGCATCGGTTCTTCCTGCGAGTTCAGAATTAATTTCGGTCTTGGGAAAAGGTGTACTGCCAATGTAGGTGCCCCAGAAGGGTGATTCATATGGTACATCCATGGACACGGATCTTAGTGCTGAACATCTTTAAAGTGGTCTTCAGACCTTCTCAATCAGTGTAGGGACTGAAGGGACTGGCATTTGAAGCCGCGCGGAACGACGATTGATCGGTGTTGTAGTATGTTGGTATCTAAAACAGTAAGTGCTGATCTAACTTGAAAGACCTCATTACTCACATCCCAAAGCCCACCTTCTAGGCTCTTCAGAATGTTGCCTTCCAATCGAAACTCATACTTCCGATCAAGTATGAATTTCGACCTATAGCCAGCCAGCGCCGTCACTTGTATCTCCGAAAACAATACTGGCAATGCGCCAACGAATAGTTCTCTCCTTTGCTCCGCACACTTGGCTTCAGTCGCAAACTGAATGCACACATTCGATCCAGACTTCAGTTCCATGAGCCCGTCCAGAGCTGCTTGCAATCTTTCCGGAGGCTTGGGTACGCCGAAGATATATGCCCGGAAAGATCCACGATCATGCGTGATCGCACTCAGACGTACTTCTAAGCTTGATACTAGCTCTTTTGGTAGAAGCCCGAGCCCCAGTTGGTCAGTGTTCAGAAATTTGCCGATCAGTCCTTGTCCGTCTCCGAAGATAAAGGTTGACGTGCGATAGTAATTCTCACTCAGTTCCCTCACGAACTGAGCGTCAACATAATCTGCACTCCAGAAGTGTTCAGGAAAGTGTGCTTTCCTCCAGCGTTGTTGATCGTAGCAGTAGCATTTCGTCACTGGGTCCATCGTTGAACGAAAATAGTCGCTGTCGATCCGTTGCTCCTTGGTGCCGAGATGCCAATAAACCATGTCACGCAGCTCACGAGGCAGCTTGAACATGAACAGATCAGTCAATGACCGGCATTCAGACCTTGCAAAAGCTTCCAGATTGAGCTGGGTTCCAGCCGCTTCGATTGCAAGGTCATGTTCTAGAGCATTGAGGCGCTGCTGTAGCGCTTGGATGTGACTTCTGTGCATTCCCTCGACGGACAGGGATCTGCCAAGAGGGGTTAGTGATCAAGTGTACCTCGCAACGGCTGTTTTGCGTACTCAAATGCTCGCTTGCGCAGTACCTGTCGCGAAACTTGACGAACGGAATGCGGCATGCTTGGTATTGTGTAGTGAAATTATGATGAAGTTATCTTCGCGCAACTGCTCATTCTCGATGGTCCATTTGAGTACTGCTGGTGGTTTACTCAGGTGCTCACATCAGCGTCGCAAATGGACCAAACCGGAACGACGTAAGCGGCTTTCTTTTGCAACCAATCAAACCTCAAAAAAATGCGGGTCGGTGCAGTGTAGGCGGTCAGAATGTCCTCGTAAGAAACAGCCTGTGACCCTGCAGCATCTTGTCGCGGACCTCGCAGTTTCTGCTATTTTTGCTTTGCTTGGCCTATCACCTACTGATCAACGCCGTCGATAATCTATCGAAACTATTTCGTGTCAGCCCATTGAGTGTTGTTCACAGAGGGCGCGCTCACAAATGTGCGTGCCTTCGAGAGCCGCAGACTGAGTCGCGGATCTAGTCTGAGGTGTCTTCAATACCGCAAGGAAGCCACAGCACCAAACTGCTCAAGAGATCCATCATAAAGATTCAAGATTGAAGGCTAATGCAGAAGCCCAGCGGTGAGCGGGGCACAATGGCACTAATCAGCTTCGAACAGGCGCACCCCGCTGACGCGTCGCGCCGCCCATCTACCTTGGAACACTCAGTCGTCTGATCATCTTCAAGCAGGAGCAAGCGTCATCAAAACCCCTTGCTGTCTTCCTTGAGGTTGAGAAATCATTCCAATAAAATATGTACATGCTACGAAGCGAATTTCATCCTTGTCGTGCACCTGCACATATACTCGTCAAGGCCATCCTGGGTCCTCCTCAACATCGCTACGCACCCCATCTTTAAGAGCACTTGGTGACGCTGGGAACGTTGGTGCAGCTGCCGTAAGTCGTGCCACCAGTAATTGCGACGTTCGACCAAGTCCAGCCAGTGCATGATGAGCTGCTTCCGCAGGTCACAACAACATCAAAACCGGAGCTGGAGACAGCGCCGGTGCCGGAGATGTTTTTGACAACCAAGTTGGTAATGGGGATACCGGTGCCGGCTGTGCCCTTCAGATCGCCGCCGTCGTAGTTCTGCTCGATAAGAGCACCGTACCTGGAGATCGCAGTCAGCGTTAAGACGTATGAGTGCATATAGAGCATGCTTACTTAGAGATATTCTTGAGAGTGATCGTATTGTAAGTCACCTTGTTGATCGATCCAGTGTCACCGACGGAGGCTTTGACGCGGATACCATTGACTGAATTCTGAATGATGTTGTTGGAGAAGGTGACAGTGTCGACAGTGTTATCATCGCGGCCACCGACAGAGCCGATAGATAGACCGTGACCGCCGGAGCAAAGACCATTCTGGAAAGTGATGCTCTGGAATTGCAATCAGTAGATGATCTCAAGGAGTCTCGAGATAGCACTTACGGTTCCGGAGTTGACAGCAACGCAGTCGTCCTGGTTATAGACCTTGGCGCCATCGATGATAACGTTGTTGCTGGAGCCGATGTCAAAGCCGTCAGTGTTGTGACCAAGACTGCCAGTGTCACCATCGGAGTCGTCGATGGTCATGTCGGTGACGGTCAGTCCATCGCAGCCAGCAATACTGACAGCCTGATGAGGCGTGTTCAAGATGGACAGGCCAGTGACGGTAGAGGAAGTGAGACTGTGGAGATAAAGGAACTGTGATCATCAGCATCGATCTGGTGTACAATATCAGAGAGCATTACCTTGGGCTTGACCTTGCCTTTGTCGCCCAGACCGTCCCACCAACGAGCGCCATCGGGGCTGAGGACCGCGCCAGAGGCAGCCTTGACCGTAATCTTGTTACCGCCAATATTCAGTAGAGGACCGGCCCATTCCGAATAACCCCAGGTGGTGGTCCCCTGGAAGACGACAGTGGTGTCATCGGCAAGCCCGGAGAGATCAAGCGTTGTGCCAGACGGGACAGCAACATTGTTCAAGACAATGGTGGAGCAGGCAGTCTGTGATTTGGAAGCAGATGCGGCACCAGTCGACCCTGAGAAGGTGCAAGAGGTGGCTCGCTTAACGACTCCCGCTTTGGGGGCAGGAGTGATGGCTGGAGCAGCCGGGGCCGCGATCACAGATGCGGCGAGCGATGCGGTCAACGCAAGGATAGATAAGAACTGCATTTTGAATGGGAGAGAAAGCTTGAAGATAGCAAGAAGAGGCTTGGCTGCTTGGCCAAATTGCTTGCTTTCCAACGAACCTTATGTACGACTTGGTGAGGGAGCAATCTCATTCGCCTACGCAGCTTCGGACGTGTTGTCGCAATCTACCTGGGACCAGATCTTCCAGTGCGCAAATGAGGCGGGACACCAACATCCTCCAATTATCGAGTATTGCGTTGTCCGCGTACCTCCTGAACATGCCCTAGGTTGAATGATCAAGAACACATGACTCTGGAAGCGAAGATGTGGGAACAATAATGGCAGTGCCGTAGGGTGCCGTGTTGTGGGGTATCCCATTTCCACCAATCATCAATTCTCCATGCCTGTACCAATACATATTGCGAATACGAGTCTGGGGAGAATCTGGGGACGGCCGCTAGCCGAATGGCCTCCCAGCTCGCCCCACGTGGTTTGAAGATGCGTACTCTCACTCCGCCAATTTCCAAATGTCGCGCGATCCTTACGAGGAAAGAGTAGAGCGCGGACATTATCTCCAGGTTCAGCTACTTCATTTTGAGCCTGTTATGATTCAGCGTGTTTCACAACCAGAAAACCACTGAAGTATTTACCCGAGACTGCAAGGGAGTATATACATGGTACGTCCGAAACCCAAAGCACCGCAGGTCATCATCGCGTCGCTCGCCATGCCAGGCTGCCAGTCTAAACGCCACGGTTTGCTTGGAACAGATGAAAGAAGGGGATGTGATAAGAACCTATGAGTGACTCGACTCTGCAATCGGTACGATTGTTGGAGGTGGTGCATGCAAGCGCGGCGTCGTGCTGAACTTGGGATGCAATCGAAAGCTTGCTGACCGGACAGGATGGGCGAAGTCGTCAAATTTATGCGATGTCGCAACTCTGTTAGCTGTAATACGTTCGCTTTGGCTGGACTGCCGTCCAGATAAAGCACCACTCTGTGGCGCCAATTGCAGAGGCACGTAACAAGATGTGCCTTGAGGGAACAATGAATATCTTGGATTCATTGTCAACCTGGTCGGTGTTGAGATACGACTGGAATAGCAGGAGCTCAAACTCGATGGGTCAGGACTACCCAACAGGGCAAGATACTCAAAGGGCTCCGGGACGTCCATGGTGGCCGTACTCGAAAGGCGTGCCTGTGCTGGTGGCTCGATGAGAGATGGAGCGAAGCACATCGCAGTCTGGAGACTGACCATGTCAAATACCTCATCAGAGTCGCTGTCATATATGGTTCCCACTACACTAAGCGTCCTTGCCCTGTGCGTGTCCGGGATACTTGTAGTGGTGGGCGTTATCTGAAGCGTCGAAACAGGCGATGGCAAAAAAGGGCTGATTGGACCAGGGCTTGGTATTCTTGGCGATATTATTGAGACTCTTTCAGGCTCCTTTATCAAGCTGGTGAATAATCTCGGCGACTCGAAGCGCATGTTGGCTTCGCGTTTACGCAGTCGATTTGACGACCGACCGAGTGTGTGGCTAGACCTCGGTCTCGCAGTCCAACTTCGTGTTGAGCATGATCGCCAGACATTGGCTTGCAGGCTCTTGAAAAATGGGACCATGTATGGGATGCAGGCAGTACAAATACTGGCGCATACATGCACCTGGGTACATATGGTGGCGCTCCAGAGATCAAATTCAGGGCTCCCATGCGGCGTCACCTGATACAAGTAGATTGCGCGAACGAGAGCAGCGGCGGCTACAAGCAGGCGCGGTGCGAAACAAGCTACAACAGCGACCTTCTTCGAAATACACACTCTAAGATGTGCGACTAGGTCTACAGAGAGCATGACAATGAACAGCTCTGTCGACATGTCAATTGCGCAGTACACGACCCAGAAGAATTGCTGCATGGGTCAGCAACAGCCAGCTACAATGAACGAATATGTAGCACCTACCGTATTGAAGCATCGCAAAGTCATCGACTCCCATGGCCGTGGAAGGCTGCATTGAAAGGCCACAGCAGCAATTGAAATTAAGCTCCATGTGAAGATGCAGATGCCAAAGCAGAGAACAAACAGGCGATGCGTGCGTAGCACAACAACATTGTAGAAAAGTACAACGATCGACAGCTTCGAGAAGCACAACGAGGAAATGTAAAGTAGTTCGGAGGCGTAGTAGCCTTTCATAATGGTGGCTGCTCTGTCGGCGGTCAAGAAGCCCTGTACGCCCAAACCCTTAGAGGTGAGCAATAAGGTTGTCACTGATAGACCGACCGCGAATGTCTGTCGATATTAGCTGAAGCTGCGTGAATAGTCGCTGCAGCTACCGTAGCTAGAAGAATAAACAGGTCATCCATTGCTAGTTTACGGAAGACAATGGCCTTCATGGCTTGTCGCGTGGTGAAGAACACCACGAAAATTCCAGTAAGGGCATATGTCGCTAGCTCGATGATAGTAGACGTATCTTCCTCCAGTCTTTTGATACGCGAAGCCATCTTCAAAATGGTGATTGGTGAGGGATTGACAATCAATATACTTGAGCAAACGACAAATTGTGAACGAGCGGTCTCCCTGTAAGACTTGCAATGAGAGTGCTTGACAAGAAGGAAGTCGTAAGAAGGTGGCAGCTTCAGCTAAGTTCGAGGGGAGCCATAACGGATGATCTTCCGTGCCCGCAAGACCAACGTTATCCTTAGTAACAGCCAGGCGACCGATCGTAGTAGACCGCAGCCATAGATCTCCGAAGGCGTGTCTGCGCAGGTTTGCTGTTGTTTCCTGCAGCCGGAACCGAGGTCTCAATCCTCGTGTACATCGCCGTGAACTCCCATATAGCGGATAGCCCGGGATCTAAAGTTAGAGCAGTCAGAAGCCAGCGCAAGACTGAAGTTTGGCCGAACGCTGAGGCACAGCGTCGTCTAAGCTCGAGCAGCTGGTCGAGCGACTGCGCAGCAAGTGCAAATCACAGCCTAACGGTAATGAGAAGTTGGAAATGGAACATACATTGTGCAACAGTATTGTGCTCATCGGTTCCTATCAACTAACAGTGTTCAGCCATAGCAGCCTCTTATTGGATCGCCGCTCAGAGGTTGGTGAGGTTCATTTTCGGTCCCCGATCCAGGGGCTGAGCAGACACCTTCGCCGAAGCCTCGTCATGCAATAAGGACCGCAATGTCGTCAGCAGCAGGCACACTGAACATGCTCTGCTCAATTTGCGCTTAGAATTCGAAGCGCAGTCGTAAGAGGAAGTCGCGAGAAGGTCGCGTTGATGTTCAAATACTAATTCGTCAAGCAAAGGCGCGAGGCTGGGACTACCGAGGCTACCCGTGGCCGTGCGGCCGATGAGCCAGTTCAGCCGATGAGCCACCCCAACGAGATCTCAGCGATAGAAAAATGAAGCTGTAGAGCCACATTCAAAAGCTATTATCGTGAGAAAAGTTGGTGTATTGCTATACAGAGCCTTGCGCTTCAATTGTGCTATTTATATTTGGCTGGTAACCGCGAGTTGCGGCCTCTCGCAGTGATTTTGGGTGGGGGAGACGCAGCTGGCTGTGCAGCGTCAACACGACTTCGAGCAGCCACAACACAACGACGCTTTGTTGGATTTTTTGCAGCACTGTGTGAGACTTTTCGCTTACGCTTGTTGAGTGTATCGTGAGATTTTTGAGCGATTGGAGCGTCGTGTTGCTGCTTTTTGAGCGCTCGTTCGGCAGCCAGCACTTCAGCTTGTGCTTTCTTCGCCTCGCGACGCTCCTCAGCAGCACGCTGTCGAGCGAACTTTGCCTCCTCTTGCTGCTGCTTTTTGTGAGCTGTTGCTGCCACCTTTGCCTTTCTATCGCGAGATTTTTGGAGTTGTAGCTGCGCGGCTTCATCGAGTTATGCAGCTTTGCGCGCGCGGTCGCGGGCAAGCTTCCTGGGACTGTAGAAGACAGCGCCGCCGTGCCAGTCGTCGCCGTCTTGTGTAGTCAGTGTTGTCCGCTGCGTTGGGCGCTTCTTAATGACGTTGAGCTCGTGTTGTAGCTCCTCGTTTCGAGTGCGAAGAAGCTCATTGTTGACCTGTAGCGAGTGGAGGCTCCGCGACAGCCGCTTGGCTTCAATTCTGGCCTTGTCAGCAACTGCAGCGTCAAAAATTTTGCGCTGCTCAGGTCAGCTATCGCCTTCGCCATGCTCTCCAATTTCTGCGTCTTCGTCTTGTTGTGGTGGGTGGTTATTGAAGCGTTTCAGTACAGCGTCCGCATCCATCGGCCACACGCCTGTAGCTTGAAAACTCTTCAATATGAGCTCTAAGGTCATTGTAGCGCTTCATGCTGGCCAAAAGTTGCTGTAGAAGTTGGGTTTCGTGATCCTCGTGAGGCCTTAGGTTCGTTGGAGGTAGTGGGTGAGCTTCTTAGTGTAGTGCCTTGAAAGCGGCGCAAAGAGGACAACATCAAGCAGCTGCAAGCTGTGAGTTGAATAAGGTGGAAATACCATAAGGAGGATGCGTTTGGCGTCGCAATACTCTAGAAATTCAGGCGTGAGGTGGCTGCTGTGGCCGTCAAGGATCAGAAGCCGCCATTAACGGCGAGCTTTAGCTGCTGTATAGCGATCGAACACCTGCTGAAGCCAGGCAAGCCCTAAGTCATTGTTTAACCATCCTGTTGCTAAGTAGGAGATAAAAATCTAGTATTGTTCAGCAATAAGGTCGTCTACCTAGGTTAATTAAATCCTAGAGGTGCCCTGGTAGATAAGAGCGGGCAGTAATGCCTCTCCAGAAGCGCATACGCAAGCCAGCAGCGTTACCTATTCTCTGTTGCTATCTCTAAGCGCTGCAGTGCGCTCTTTTAACTCCCAAATTGCCTTAGAGACTATCCTTTTAGTGTGACTGTTGATGCTGACAAAGAAGCCTTTCTCATCTATATTGTACGTGTTGCGCTCGTCAACGCTGTGCTCACGCATCTTGGAGTGCAATAGGTTGAAGTACAACTCATACTTGCGCTTGCTGTCAGCTAAAAAGCGCTCACGATCCATCCCGGTGGTCCATTTGGTGGTAAGCTTGTTGGCGTGGCGATGCAGAAACCAAGTAATCCAGCTCTCAGAGACCTCCCACTTCGTAACCGCAGAGGCGAAATTTTGCAGCATGCTTCTAGTGGGTGGCAAGCCGTCTCTTGTGCATCTTTCTATGTATTTGACAAGTACCTCCTCCTGTTGTGGGCTGAGTAACTGTCGCTGGCGCGCTTCTTCTGCATTTGAGCGTGTATAACAGTTGTGCCGCCGCGACAGCGTTGTTCGGTCAACTCCAAACATTTTTGCGACTTGGCGGTATGACAAGTTATCTCCAGCTTTATGCAATTCTAAATATTCAATCGCTTCTTGAATTGGATCCATGGTGGTGGAGTTATGACGCGTTGAAGTTGTGGGTATCTCAATGTTGTGATGTTCTGGGTGGCTCATCGGCTGAACTGGCTCATCGGCCGTACGGCCATGGGTACCTACGGAAGACGGTGTGCGCACGTCCCGCCCCACCTCACTTCGGAACCTGTACAGCTCTGTTCACGACTCAACACAAAATCCTGCTCAACATCCAAAAAGCGGATGCAACGCCTCCGCAATTCCTCTTGAAAAAGCTACTTGGACGTTCTTTTCGTCACCATGCACTCCATCCGCAGTTTGTGTCTTTTTGGCTCCATCGTGGGGGCTTCAGTGTCCGCGGAGGAGACGTCAACCGCAGACCAATCAGCACCATCGACACCTCAATGCGGTTCATCGACTTTCCTGAAAGGACTGCAGGATTGTGTCGCAGGGTCAGACCTTGCGGTGCTTTCCGTCACAGCGACACCACAGCACAACTTCACGAGTAACAGAGGCGGACCCTTGCAGCCAGCTCTAAGCGGTTTGAGCTTCTGCCAAGTCAGGACAAACATCTCCCATCGAGGCACAAACGACAAAGTCCTGATCGAGGCATGGCTTCCCATCAGCCACGACGATTGGAACGGACGATTTCAGGCCACTGGAGGTGCCGGTTTTGAGACCGGTATGTTCGGTAGCCATCTTGGGCAGGCTGTTCAAGATGGCTGGGCCGCTGTGTCAACCGACGGAGGGTCTGGCAGTGATAACTTGAGACGAATTAGGGACGGAAGTTGGATCCTGAAGAACACCACGGACGGTACACTGGACTGGAACCTGTTGCATAACTTTGCTTCTCGTAGCCTTGTCGATCAGATCAACATCGGCAAGGTGATTACCGAACTATACTTTGGCCGAGCTCCACATCACTCATACTGGAACGGATGTTCCACCGGGGGTAGGCAAGGCTACATGATCGCACAGAAACATCCGCATCTCCTGGATGGTATTCTGGCAAACGCACCTGCACTCAACTTCATCAACTTAGTCACTGGCGAATTTTGGTCTCAGCTAGTGATGAAACAGCAAGAGACATTCATGTCCAACTGCGAATTCGAGTACTTCAGACAAAGGGCTATCGAACAGTGTGACATGCTGGATGGTGTGCGCGATGGCATACTTGAAGACCCGGAAGCGTGCAAATTTGATCCATTTGCTGCTGTTGGCGAAGAGATAGAGTGTGACGGGAAACACGTCGACATCACGCTGGGGATGGCGACAGTTGTCGAGCATATCCTCAAGGGACCAAAGCAGGTAACATGGGGTCCAATATTCCACGGGATCAGCCCTGGGATTCGATTTGAAGACCTAGCGAACATCGACATCGCTGGTGATGGCATAAGATCACAGAAACCGTTTGGCATATGCGAGAGCTGGATGAAGAACGTCGTACTCAGAGACCCCTCTGCCAGATTAGATCATCTGGACATAACCTCGTATTTCGGTCACTGGGCGCAAGCCAACTACGAACTGGGTGGTCTACTCAACACTGCTGATCCTGACTTGACGCTGCTGAAGGCCTCAGGAGCCAAGCTGCTGACATGGCACGGCATCGATGACACTATCATCCCCTATCAAAACACCATCGATTACCGGAAGAGGGTCGAGGGTGTCATGGGCGGTGCGCATGAAGTCGATCAATTTTACCGATTGTTCCTCGCGCCTGGTGTTGAGCACTGCGGTGGTGGCATCGGGCCTGCCCCTTCTTCTGCTTTGTCGATGCTAGTCGATTGGGTTGAGAAAGGCGAAGCGCCGGAGGTACTTGGAGCCGAGACAAAAGATGTCAGAGGCGAGGCGGTCACCAGAGATTTATGCGCTTATCCTGGCAAGTTGAAGTATATGGGGCTTGGAGACGCGAAGAGAGCATCAAGCTGGACCTGCGTTGGTGGAACGGAGAATCCGAAGACTGTGCTCCAGAATCAAGCCAGTGAGCGCATAGGCAACCTCTTGGGTCGTCTAACAGGTCGTTTCGAGGGGTTGGGGCTTGGACTCAACATCGGCTGAACGGTAGCTGACGGCGCAAAATCGCCACTGCGTACAGCTTACTGTCTCAAACAAATCAGCTCATAACCAACATGAGTTGTGCCCAACGCAATGTTCGGCACCCGTCATCATCTTAGCCTTTCGGCCCTTACTTTGTGCTGCTGGTCCGTCGTGCTCCTTACCGCTCATCCTTGCCAACACCGCACTCTCCTTTTGAACATCGCCATGATTCCTCCCGACAACCGGGTAGACTGCAATAATGACCGGCAATGACTTCGGCGGTGTTGGTGAGCCAGGGGCTATGAAACACTGCGCTAGTATTTGGCGGTGTTTTAAGATCGTCGGTCCGCACGGTCATTCCCGAAATCCGACCGTCTCATCCAATTGTGCCATGTGGGTCGGATGAGTCTCCTTCCAGACACCTTGCTGTCTTTAACACGCGGTTCTTAACATGCCTTTTGAAGATTTATACATCGTCAGACCGCCTGGTCGTCGTAATGGAGGATATGCGCCATATCCATACGTCAACAGCTGAACAGGCCATGCTTACGACGCATCGCACACGCAGAGCCTTCCTCATGCAGATCATGACCTCTCAAACCATACAAACGCCACAGCTCCTCTGGGACGATTGTATCCGTGAAACGTCAGAAGCGGCTGTGCAGATCTGGCCCGATGCTTTCACATGCAACGTGCGCTCTGTCTCCACTCGCAACTTTATTCTTGTCCGAGCACAACGCGTGAAAGCTTGAGTGAGCTTGACTCTCAGCACAAAACACCGCATTGGACAAGAAAATGACGAAGCTCGTGGGTCAGACATCTCCAGTCACGAGACCCACACGTTGGGCGAATTGACAACACATGGTACGTCTTGGTACACAAATAAACCATGGCTCGTGTTTAAGGTATATGTATAGGGATGTGCACTGGGTCGCAAGGCAGGCAGTTCAACTCCGCTAATAACGCGACCTTGCTGGACGAGGTTTCCCGACCACAGCCAGTCAGCCCTGCACCAGGTTCTCCTTGCTTTGTTTGTTCAGACGACAATAATTCTAATCCACGACTCACGACATGAACGCCTCAGCAACAATCCGTGCATCCTATGTGCGTGCCACTAGGATGAGCATGATGCCACCACCGCTCCCAAGACCCGGCTCGGTCACAAACAATGTTGCCGACCTCGAATCACGACCTGCGAACGGCGAGAAACTGAAAGACTTCGTACCCATCAACCACCTCGCGCACCGCGAGAAGTGCGACCTCGAGCGCAACAAGATTTACTTCTACGACGAGCCATACTCTCCATCATACATGGAATGGGGAGAAAGTGGATCGTTCGGCATACGTATACGTAAGATGTGCACCATCTTTCCATACCGTGACCCCATCTGGCTAGTTGCCGTCGTCTTTGCAGCCGGCAGTCTCGATCTTGTCATCAATGCGTTCTTCGACCTCGTTCCGCAGCTGGATGAGAAGCTGCAGTTTAAGACCAATGAAAGTGTCGCGATCCCGACTACGGTCCTCATCGGCTCGGTCTTCTTCTTTGCCGCAGGCATCTTCGACACCTTCGGAGCTTTGAACGCAGACCGCGGAACCCTCGACACCAACAAAGAGACGCGCAAAGTCACGTACCGCCCAGCTCTTGTAGGGTCTCCGGAGTTCAAGTGGATCCCTTCGTGGGTCAAACTGTGGGATCTGACTAGGACGAACCTGGCTTTTCAAGCTGGTTTGATCGTGCTCTTTGGCGGTGTGATCTTCATGTTCGCTGGCATTGTCGACTTTCCGGAGCTCATCCCAGAGAAAGCACCGCTGTTTGCGACGATTGTGTTCGGACCCCAGGTTCTTCATGGCGCTTTATTCTTGGTAGCAAATGCGATGCTGGCTATCTCAGAGCAGGAAAGGTGGTACAAACCGAAGTGGTCGGATGCGGACTGGCAGGGTGCTTTCCTCAACACCTTGGGTGGATTTGGTTTCATGGTGGCGGGACTGTTCTTATTTGGCGATCACAAGCTTGCGGCAGCAGTGGCGGCATTACTCGGGAGTTGGGCTTTCCTGATTGGGAGTGTGATACGGTGGTATGTTGTAATGGAGATCTTCTAGATTGCTTGGGTATTTAAATGTAGCAGATACCATCTCAATCCGATCGTACCTCCCACTTCGTATCTATTGTGATGCTGCCAGGCTCCATCATGGAGAAAGAACGCTCACTGCACCGACCTGACATAGCAGAGACATTAACGTGGTGATCTATCTTCAATGATTGCAGCTGTATCGCTGACGAGTCATCGTTCAAGGTGTCAAAATGACAGCCATCGCCCATTTTGCCTCTGTGTGAGGTAAAACCACTGTCTTCCCTGCTGCCACAATACCGCGAGGTGCTACACCCAGGAGTGCGATATTTGTAGAGCGGTCGCAGAAGTGGAATGCATGCCAACGCGATTGCCACAGCTGGCTCGAGACCTTACAGCGCGGTTGCGAGTACACCGCTTTGCTACATGCCTTGGTGTCATGGGTCAGAGGTGGTTTTGCCACATGCCCGGCCTGTCACGGGTCAGAGGTGGCTTCGCCACATGCCCAGCCTGACATTTACCTAATTTGTTACCAGGCATCATAATGCGCTCACTCTATGATGGACCTCTGCTATAGCCTCTAAACGTCACACTGCTAATTCTTATAGTAAGTACAGCTTATACTTTAACATGCTAGGGCTTAAAATAGCTAAGAAGAACGTACAGCTAGAGCAAATGCACAATATGAATGAGAAAGACTTCTTGATTGGAAGGATAGGCAGGCAAAAATGAGTCTTTAGCAGGACAAGCTGGGGCAACAAGCGCTTCCGCCAGGCTCTGGAGGATGGCAACAGAGAATGGGTTACGCTTATAGCGTGCGTGAGCGCTTCTAGAATTGCTCTTCATCCAGGCCTAATCATGGCAAGTGACAGCGGCAACGTCCAGGACGCATAGGTGCGAGATATTAAGCAATCTAAGCATCGCGTCTTTGTCACAGTCACGCAGAGCAGTTAGAGCAACAACAAAGCTGGCCTTAGATGGCTGCAACAGATCTTTAACAAAGAAACAAAGGCCTCCACATATTAAAGGTGGAGGTTACTTATTATTAACAGCTTTAGCAGCTATATAAGCTGCTTGTTTCTAATCTATTGCCATTAATACAAGATACTTGTAGCCATCTTTCCTCCCCACAGTACTTATACGCTCTAGCCAGCTGACGTTGTCCTCTTTAAGCCGCTATCAACTGCGTACTTACAGCAGTTAACAAGGCAGATTTAGCGCTCTAAGGGCTTGTTACTAGTGAAGAAAGGCAGCTTATTCTTATTGTTTTGGCCTGCTTAGCTGCAATCATTCACTAAAGACAACATACTTAAAGCCTTTAACACAACAGGCCTTCACCTGCTTAATTACAATAAAGTACTTAAGTGCTTCCCTAAAGGAGCTGCTGATCTGTCAGCTCCTCTGCCGCCTCTGTTAGGTACAACAGCACGTAGTTTAATGAGCGAATTAGACTGTTGTGGCAGATAAAAGCTTAGAGGAGGTGCGCGCCCTCTACCAAAAGGTCCACACACTTGTAATTGATAATGAGCTACTTCGCAACAAGAATGACAGGCTTAGTAAGTCTCTTACAATTAAGAAGAAGCAGGATAAGAAGAGTAAAGCTCTTAATCTAGTCAAGCCAGCGTTAGATGACTAGGGAGGAGCTTGCTAGTGGTCACCTTGATTGTTTAAGGAAGCCCGCCACAGAGAGCGGATTCTGAAGGAGACTGCGCATGCAGAGGAGCTTGAAAAGGCCTCAGTGAAGGAGCTCAAGGCTTCCAATAAGCTACATAACAATAAGATCAAAGAATAGAAGCGCAAGGTGGCTGCTGCAGCGAAGGTTGTTTGTGACAGAGAGCGCGCCAAAGAGCGTGCAGCAATCGACGCTTGCAAACTGCAAAGGGAGAAGGATAAAGAAGCTTGCAACGCTTAAAAAGCCTCCTAATTGCCTAAAAAAGGCAAGCGCAAAGCTTTAATTACTCCTAGGACGCCTGCAGCTCAAAAGCGTTGTGTTGTGGCGCCTTGTTGTGGTGCTGTTGCTCTAAGTCCTCCTCCGCCAGCTCGCACCTACACCACCCACAGTGGCCGCACTGCTACTCAAAATTATTAATCCCTTAACGTACCTCACGGGCGAGTGGCCGGCCCGGGCGAGTGACCGGATTTTGCTAAGACCACACTAAACTTCAACTTCTCTTGCATATTATAGCAAGTTACTGCAAGTTACTGTAACTTACAGTATACAGCACTAATCTATAGTATCTTGCACATCTTTTATACACGTTCGCGCGTTGTGCCCTGCCTTACTACACCTGCTATAGTGTAGTAGTCTGGCCAAAGGCCAATAAAGGATATCTACTTCCTAACAACTTTTGCTAAAAAACATGCACAAGTTAACTAGACGTCTAGTTAACTGCGTAGATAATATATATCTAGCTTAAGCCAAGCCGGCTAAGCTAATGTAACCGGCTAGCTCTAGCTCTTCTTTAGCTTTAGAGTCTAGACCGTTACACTAAGGTATAGGCCTAAAGCACAAGAAAAATTCTACCTTCTTGCTAAGTTAATATCTACTTGCGTTGTTGTTGTATATCATGTCGTATAGAAAAGTTGCAGTGCCAAGAAAAAGTGTCCGGCTTGGTGGTGTGTCTGGCTCGGTGGTGCTTTACGTTATAGTAAGTACTAATAGTGTGCGTCTTTGTATGCCTATTAAAGTGCTTTAACTAGTTAAACCTAAGCCTGTTAGTAGTCTAGCTATTTTTTAGAGATGCTAATAACCTAGTCTTAAGGCAGGGTATTATCCTTATACTAGTTAGACAGGTGTTAGCAGGCTTTAAAGATGATGTAGGCTAGAATAGCCTATCCTGTAGCATTAATGCCCTTAATAACTATTACCCACTCCTAGTTGCCTAGCTATATCTACTTTGTTTGTCCTAGCTTCTCTGCATCTATAACAACTACTCTAGTGCTTATCTAGCCTATTATAAAGCCTGTCTTATTAAAGTTGTACGTATTATTGTCTAGGATACTATACTTAGCTTTAACATTAGATACAAGGGTAAACTAGCCCTGTATAAGCTTAGAATCCTTATAGAGGGCTCACTTGTAGTTGTACTTGCAATTAAAAACTATTTTAAGCTCCTCCTAACGCGAAAATCTATTCCTCCTAGTCTACAGGCTTCTTAATTATAACTATTGTGCTTGTAATTAGTCTATCTAGCTTAGTAGTAGCCATCCTAAATTAGGCTCTATTGGCTATTAGATGTTGACTCTTGTAAGGGACAGTGCGCTCAAGGCTCTTAGAAAAGTGAGGTAGTAGGACAATGACGTAGCTCTGTTGACAGCAGTCAACAGCTTGTTAGCATGCAGTAGCTAATACAGCGTGTATAGTTGACAGCTAGACTCATAACTGTAACTGCGTGAGCAGTGTCGGTCGGAGACTGTGATCAACGGGTGTATTACTATCTGTTGTTGTGTTGTGTGATGTTGTGTTGTTCAAGCTCTCAGCTCTCAGGTAAGTGCACTTGCCCACCGGGCAGTGCCTGCTACAATAAAACATCATGTGATCTGAGCCACGTGGTTATAAAGTTCTTGCCACCTAGCCTGAAGGCAGTGGTAACTTCTCGACGTCGCCTCCCGCAACTCGACCACGCCTATCGATCCCAACAGCTACTGCGATTAGAACCACTAAAAGCGCCTGCTTCTCTGATGAACACAACATAATGCGCAGATTTGATCCTGAGGATTGTTTGTCCAAGCTCAATTATCACCGAATTCATCGGGGAATGAGCGCCTCTGAAACCGAAAAGCGACCGCACCTCCCACCACGCGAGGTGGAAAGCTGCTGTCTCAGTCTATGCCTGGCATCTCAAGAGCGTGCATCCTGAAGAGCGATTTTCTCACTCGGTTCAAGAGCGTCCAAGACTACGAACAATGCCGCGAGGCAGAGGCAAAGGCTTAGGACCTGCATTTGAGCGACGGCCAGACCGCCCACAGCATTATTGACTACAAAGTTGACTTGTTGGCAACCACGACGATCAAGGCGTGGTAAGTTGGTAATCTACAAGGAGAAGAATGATGGATGCTCGGTTGAGAAAGAGACGGACGTCAAAAGCGTGCCGGAAGGAGGTGAATTGCAGAACAGATCCCAGTGAAGGTTACCACCACGCGTCGCACATGATGTTAACACGGTAAAATGCCCCCTTACTCAAACTCTGGATACTAACTGGCCTTCCATAGGCAAAGCGAAATGCAATAAAGATGAGGTGTGTTTTTCGACGGGGCGGGGTACGCGGTGGGACTTCAACTCTCGAACTCTTTTTCAACTATACTCGACCCGAAGCTACGATGATGTCGTGCAGAGGACGGTGAGAGCTGCCAGTCGTGTCAGCTAATTCGTTTTAGTGGTTTAGCTCCATCTTTTTCGGCCTTCGGGCCTTTGCTTTATCTCGTTCCCTTTACCGTATCGCATTCTACGTTGAGCACCCTTAGGCTGTAAGTACTCTATTGCAATGCAAAGTACGTCAATCATAACAGCGAACCCTTCGTATCGTCACGTTGGAGAGCCCCGGAGGATCTGATACCTGGGGCTGCTTGGGCTATGCCTTTTATAGCCCTCCGCCGATCTAGCTACTACGTCTTAGTCAACCCTATTTCCACACTGCGTCCGCGTCCGGCATAACACCGAATGTAAGTATTCTCTGAGGAGCTCTCATTGGCCGTCAGCGTATACGAGACCACGTGGATGGATAACGACAAGTTCGCCTCCATGCCATGCCATGTCCGAAATCCAGGTTCGTCCTTGGTTCCTGCGTGCCACATGCGAGTATCACACGTGTGCCGTATGATTGGACTCTTGTTATCAGGTACAGAACGCATTTTCCTGAAAGAGGAATGTGCGGTGGTGGGCCAAGGCACTTACGCTGCACGCCCAGCTTTTCACTTGGCAAGAGCGGCGGAGGTCTCCATCGCATCTTCGACGACATAAGAAGAAGGGTCGGGAACCAAGATCGTTCCCAGTGTCATCGCCTTTTGCACAGCATCGTCGATCGAAATTCGGAGTGCAAATATGAAGTTCTCCACAGCATCTGGCGTAGTTGCTCTTTCGGCGTTGGCTGTTGGCCAAGCCGCCGCTGAGGATGTGTTGTACAGCAGGCACCTCGCAAAGCGTCAACTCAGTGCTGAGGGGAACTACAACATCAGTTAGTCCCTCCGATAAGTGAGCGAGAACCCAAACTAACAAAAGCTAGCGTTCTTTCACGTCAACGATGTCCACGCCCATCTGGATGAGTTCTCATCGTCAGGTACTGACTGCACTCGGCCCGAGCGAGGCTGCTACGGTGGTTATGCTCGTATCAAGACCGTAGTTGAGGAGCAGCGACCCAACTACAACAACAGTCTCTGGTTGAACGCTGGTGATGAGTTTCAAGGTACTCTCTTCTACTCTTTCTACGGCGGCGAGAAGATCGCCGAGACGTTGAACCAGATGAATTTCTCGGCCATGACTCTTGGCAACCACGAGGTACGAACCAATTATCGAAGCTCTGCGAAGATCGATGCTGATCCCAAACAGTTTGATGGAGGTGACGAAGAGCTCGGGCAGTTCTTAGTCAATTTGACCTTCCCTGTCATTTCTGCGAACATCCAGTCGCAGAATGAAAAGGTCAACAAGACTATTAAGCCATACCACATTTTCCAGGAGCATGATTTGGCTCTCATTGGAGTGACCACCGATGAGACGCCAGGTATTTCGAATCCAGACGAGACGACTGTCTTTTCTGACGTTGTTGAGGCCGTTCAGGGCGCTATTGATGAGATCAAGTCCACTACCAACATCACCAGGATTGCTGCTATCACCCACATTGGCTACGAAAAGGACCAGGAGCTTGCTAAGGCTACCAAGGGTCTTCAATTGATCATGGGTGGCCATAGCCATACACTTCTTGGCGATATGGAGGATGCTGAGGGCAAGTATCCTACCATCGTCGATAATGCTGATGGCGAAGAGGTCTTCGTCGTTACTGCCTACCGCTGGGGCGAGTACATTGGTGATATTGAGGTCACATACAATACTCAGGGCAAGATCGTCGCGTACCACGGAGCTCCCATCCATATCACCAACACCACCAAGCAGGACGAGGGCCTCCAGGCTCAAATCGAGTCATGGCGCGGCCCTTTCGAGGAGTTCGCTGCCGAAGTCCTCGGTACCAGCGAGGTCGAGCTCGACCAGACTACCTGTCGCCGTCAGGAGTGCCTGCTCGGTGACTTCATGGCTGATGCTATGCTCACTTATCGCAAGAACAACACAGACGATGTTGATTTTGCCATCATCAATGCTGGTGGTATCCGTGCCACCATTGACCAGGGCAATATCACCCGCGGCGAGGTCCTTACTTCTTTCCCCTTCGGCAACGCCATTGTCCAAATCGAAGTCGACGGAAAGTACCTCTGGGAGGTTCTCGAGGGCATCATAACCGGTGTCAATATTGCCAATGGCAAGGATGTCACCTCATTCTTCCAGGTCTCCACCGGTATCAAGGTCGAATACAACCCTGAGAACAAAAACGGCAGCAAGCTTGTTGCTGTCACGATTGGCGACCTCCCTCTTGACAACAGCACCAAGTACCAGGTCGTCACCCTTGACTTCATTGCTGGCGGTGGTGACAACTTCTTCACTCCGACTACCGAATTCGTCGCCCTTGACACCCAGGATGAGGTCCTCACTCAGTACATTCAGGCGCAGTCCCCTGTAAATATCCAGCTCGACCAGCGTATTGAGGTTGTCGATCGCCAGCGCAACGCGACAGGTGGAGGCAACGGAACTGCCAGCGAGTCTACCCCTTCCGGCACTGGCAGCTCATCCCCTGAATCTACCGGTGCTGCTGCGCACGTTGCTTCTGGATTCGTTAGCGCTGGCATCTTCGCCACACTTGCCGGTCTTCTGATGCTCTAGACGAGCCACAACGATGATGTAATACAAAAGTCCCGGGTCGTTTAGCGATGCATATATCAATCAATATCATCTCTCAATACTTCATTAGGTGACCAGGTCCCGTGCTTGTCTGGAACGACTGTTGGAATGTTTGTGGCTTGTAGGTGATTGTTGATTTCGCCGTGTATCGAACTTATAGTTTGCTCGCGGATGAGCAATGCCCAGTCTCCGCATTTAAGGATGTTGATGGTTTTCAAATGTTTTGCTCATGATATCCATCCGGCAGAGTCTATAAATCCTCTACTTTGTAAGCGTCGGACATGTGAGTGTCACAACTTTTCAATCTTTGCTTGCATTCGCTGATCTTCATCAGTGCACCCTTCCACACTGCTCTTATATATGGAAATACCAATCTCATCGCTGATCAAATGCGGCATATACGACTCCTTGTCTGCGCAGGGCGCTCTCTCATTGGTCAGCTTGTTCGGCTTTGCTCCCGCTCCGGCGCGCTGGAGAGATTCTGTCGCGGCAGACGTAGCCGCTGTATGTATCGATGGAAAACTGCGCTGAGTTGCTTACTAGCTAGGAGGCGACCGTATATGCATGCCCTGAGACGGGCTAGTCCAAGGTAGTCAACAGAGGTGATGATCAAGGACTATAGGACCGACTTGCACCGCAACAGATTCGTCCTCTCCCATAACACCCAATCGACAGTTCACATCATCAACTCGTCACTACTGCAGCACGTGCGACTCGCAGATCTTCCATCTCCACTCGAAACTTGGCATCTGATTGACTTAATCCAGCCGCTTGTGGCACCCCTACAAGTATGCACACTGTCTACACTTCCGGGGGACCTGTCGACGAGGATCGCACCAAGTTACAGCTTCGTCCATGCCCCTACTGGAAACATCTCAGCAGGAACCCTGATTCGATTGCTCCCTATACGATTACTAAACACATACATGTAACACAAAATGCTACATATCATCAAAGCGAACTACTCGGACGGCACAGCACAACGCATCAGGATCCGAGATGCCTTTGGCATAGATGAGTACGTCTGCATTATCACCAACCTATACAAGAAGAGACTGGCCGCCTTCATGGAAGGCAACAACCCACGCACGTTTCAAATTCACCAAGCAAGGGAGGTTATCCATCAGCTGTTGGAAATCTTAGAACAGGCGCACAGTCTCGGCACAGTACACACGGATCTAAAGCCAGAAAACATGCTTCTCAAAAGCGATGCATAGAGATGGCGCAAGGATAGAGACTATCGGTCAAAGAGCAAAGACACATCAACAGCAAAGCGAAAAGTTCTAAACAACACCTGCATACGTCTGATCGACTTCAGATCATCTGTATTCTCCTCTGAGGACAAAAGCAAGATTTTCACCACTCGTCCGTATTGTAGCCCTGAAGTCGTTCAGCGGCAGCCGTGGTCATTTCTAACCGACCTATAGAACGTTGGCTGCATCATGTTTACGTTGTACACAGAGATCAAACTCTGCGATGTTGTAGACAACAAGGACAATTTGTCGCTTATACGCAGCATCTCAGATCCTACCAAGGTTTCTGTCACGGTTTTGGAGTCTTTTCTCTTGTACCACGTATCACAGTTTCATATCTCTACTGCTGTACAACGTAGTACACCCTGCCCTTTCCTTTTACACCTCACCGCTATTCCCCTATAACAACAGTCCATAGCTACATACAATACAACCTCAGTTCAATCCTTCAATTCCTTCTGCATATGCGCTGTTCCTACACCGCGACAGTTTCTGAGGACGCAGCTTCCGCGGAGGTGATCTTAGATATCTTCTTATGTCAAAACTAACATATTTAGACATTGTAGAGTATCTACTATGCTTAGATCTGGTGCTCCTGTGAAACCCTTGCCTGCGCATGAAGCTGACCTGCTGGTACGTCATAACGGGGTCTGGACTTATACACTTCTGACCTGCGCTACAGGAAGTATCTTTGGTCCCCGTCCCTATTCAGCCCCTTTGTATATATCTCCTTAGATCCATACTCACTAAGGAGCCTGAGAACCGGATTTCTGCAAGAGATGCGCTTCAACATGACTGATTTTTGGCTACAAATTGATCAGAACTCCCAAGCCAGGTGGCTAAGACGAGTGATCTCCAGAGCTGCATCAGCTCCGAAAGTAGAGGCTTTTCACGTATTGGACTTGTGCGGGAGAGCGATGGAATTTAATGAGCGTTGCGACTCTATACATTGTTGCTATTAAACAACATGAGTCTGCCCTGGACAGTATGGGCTTAGCACACAATACTTAAATTCATTCTGCATTGTCGGACTTCCGCATTGCTGAATGCAGCTATCAAATCAGAATCCTCCTCTTGATATGCCGGCATTTTGACTCCTCGTTGGAAGTGTTCAGATGAAGTGATTTTAATCGTTAGAAGTCGACAAGGCCTTGTGTGGTAATAGTACAGCTGAGGTAAGGTAGATGCTGAAGAATTGATTCTACGTGTCAAACCAATTGCGATAACAAAGCCAGTTCAGGGTGGATCGAAGCTGTTGCGGTGCAAGTCGGTCCGACAGGCCTTGATCGTCACCTCTGTTGGCTACCTTGGACTAGCACGTCTCAGAGCATGTATATATGGTCGCCTCCTAGCTAGCAAGCAACTCAGCGCAGTTTCCATCGACTATACAGCGGCTACGTCTGCCGTAACTGAAGCAAAAGATGAAGCGGCGTGTAGGTATTATGGTGGCGTGACGTGGCGAAGACAGTTTGCGAGGTGGGATGGCAATGGCTTGGATCGTAGGCTGGAGACTCGGTGGACAAGAGTGCTTGAAAGGCCAATGCGGACTTTGCAATGACATGGCTTAGATCATGCGGTTGGGATGATACGGCCTAGCTTGTGCTCTCGAGATTTGTTGAGACGGAATGCTAATTTACAATATGAACTTCTTCAGCAAATTCGCAAGCCGCTCGGGCTGCTCGAGGGCCAGACTATGACCGCACTTTTCGAAAATCTCAGAAATGACGACGTTATTTGCTGTACCTCGCATCTGTTCTTCAACGAGCGGGCCGAAGAACCTGAACAATGTCAGCAAGATCCTTGCCATGGATCGTGGAAACCTACTCGGGTGCGCCAACAGTCATGACCTTGCAGTCCAGCTTCCCCTCATCCATAATCTCCTGCTCAACATCTACATTCGCCCAATGTGCACGATATGTTTCCAATATCCCCCTCAGCCCACCCGGACTCTGCGAGCACCGTATCCACTCATCAACAGCCTCTTGATCTAGTGCACTCGGATTGTAGCACTCCGCCTTCATGAAGTACGTCCAAAATTCCCTCTCCTTCCCTGTAATCAGCATCTCAGCCATATGCGGCATCCACAAGAACGGGATATGCCAGTTCCAAACACCGGTTTGGTTGTACTGTGCCTCGATATTCTCGCGCGTGAAGAACGATTGCTCCGTCAGTTGCTTTGAGAGCATCATCTCACAGAAACTCAGGTGCGTGACGCGGTCCCGGTGCAGTCCGGCGGTGCAGAAGCCAAAGGTCGCGCCGCGGTCTTCGCAGTGGATGGAGAATTGCTTGTAACCCAGCTGATCCATGAGTTCCACCATATCCTGGGCGTTGATACGGCCATCGTAGCCATCGCTGGCAGGGGGTTTGTCTGTGGCGCCGAAGCCACGCAAATCAGGGGCGATAACGCTGAAGTGTGGAGTCAGGTAGGGTAGGATACGGTACCAGTAGTAGTGATTCTTTGGTGTGCCATGGAGGAGGACAAGGGGCGGTCCTGAGCCGGCTGTGATGTAGTGCATTCGAATGTTATTGACGCGTGCCATGTGGTGGGCGGCAGGCTTGCCATCGTGGTCAAATAGTTCTGGCATCTTGAAAGTGTCCTAGCTTTGTTCAGAAATCTCGTCTTTTTTGGTGACTATTGGATTGTGTGCGTGAATAGCGAAGTTCTGTCCGATGAGTACAAGTGTTTTCTCCATGTGCTGGAGTATGAAGTTCGGCTACGAGTATGTAAGGCTACCCCACAGTTCAGGCAACGTCATCGTTGTTGTCTGGGTGTGAAGCCGCTTCCGTGTTTCCGCGAGACCGTCAGAGTAAGGACCGCCCAAGTGAGTCGTGCTACCATTGGCGAGTGAAGTTGCGCTGCAACACCACTTTTGCGACAAGGACAATGGCGTTTGAAGATGTTGTTCATTCGAGAAGCGGAAGTGGTCTTGTAACAATGGTCCTGGGCTGTCGTTCAGTACTTTCAGTTGTGCTGTTCCGAGCTCTTCAGGAGGACAAAGGAGGGATGAAGTCGGCTATATGGGACCTACGCGCTAGTAACATAACACCCTTGCCATGCACAGCAGTGTCAGACCCATTTGATAGACGCGAGAATGCATCGATTTATGACTAGAAAGTGAAGCTCGAGGCTCGCAAAGGATCGTGTTGGAGTTTGGGAAGATGTAACGGTTAAGAGGAGAAGCAGATCACGTGTTGTTGGCGATGGGCTGGTGCTTACCTCAGCTGCATCACAAACACGTCATGCAAAACAGACCCCGCAGCCAGCCATCGACAAGCCAGACACAAGAGAACAACACAATACAGTCGCTTTACATTTTTGCACTTGATACCGCAACAGAAAAAGCTTGAAGCTGGCAGGAGTGCCGACGCGTCGGCTCGCCTGATTTAGCGTAACGATCACGTCATCTCAATCTTGTCCCAAGCACACCATCACAAAGTTTTACACCCTTCTTACAACGTACTGCTCTTCATCATTCGCTTCTATGTATTTCTATGATTGTGCGTAGAGTCATGATCAACCTCCCACCAGGCACAGTGACCGCCTCAGATGTGGATCCACCTGCCCATCCAGGTGTCAACAATCTGCTTGGCCTCATCTACCAGGCCCATGTCCAGCAACAGCTGCGATGTACCGCGGACCGCTGAGTCGAGGGCGCTGAAAATCCAAGCGTGAGTGTACGATGTGTGCTCGCCGACGAAAATTGTTGACATCTCGGTCTTGTAGTACGCTGGGAGGTATAGCTCTTGCTGGCCGACTGTAGGCGCTGCCCACGCACCTGCCTGGTGCTCGTCGACTTCCCAGCACTGGCGGTCATACGTACCGGTGAACTGCTCGGTCGCGACGTCGCCGTGAACCTGAACCATTGCGCGCTGCACGTAAGCCACGTGGTCTTGAGTGCTGAGCGCTGCAAGAGAACGAGCCATGGTGCCGGACGTGTAGGAGCCAAGGATGACACCGGGTCCAGTGGAGTTGATCTTGTACGCGGGGTAGCATACGGAGCCAATGCCTGGGATATCGACCGCACCGCAACCGCCGATGATGGGTGGCGAGAGCTTCTCCCAGAAACGAGTCTTATAGTGCAGAGAAACCTTGCAAGATTGCTGGTAGTTCATGGTCGAGATGGCACGCGACAGCAGGGAAGAGTACGTTGGAAGCTCCCAAAGCCTAACCTTGGAGAACGGAACACCGACAACCACGTAGTCGTATTCCTTGCTCTCAGGCTCCATCGCGAATGGATCGTTGCGCCACTGGACGGCAACCCTGCCGGTGGCGTTGTTGTACTTCAATCCGGTGACTTTGCGGCCGAGAGTCAGGCGGTCTTGGACATGAGGGTAGATGGCCTTGGGTAAAGACTCCAAGCCCTTATCGATCGTTCGCCATGTTGTCGCACCGAAGTATGCTGTGTCATATTCCCACATTGGGCTGTTGTCAGCACCTGCGATGAAGTCCACCTCATCTGCGGTCAGGTTAAGGGCGTATCTGAGGTATGACTGCTCCGACCAGTGGAAAAGACCCTTCTCTACAGCTGCCTTATGGGCCTGGTAGACGTTCGTTGAAATGCTCTTCACGACCTCGGTTGTAATGCCCTCAAAATCGTCGAGCGCTTCTTCAGCCTTTTCATCGGCTTCTGGGTCAGGCCCTACTGCCGCTGGTAAAACGAGGGAGCTATTCGCCTTGATCTGAGCAGCACTTGGAATGCGGCCATTGGGTAGACGGTAGCCGTTTGAGTTAGCCGGCACGTTGGGGCTGCTCTGGATCCAAGGGATGAAGTTGACAGCAAGGTGGCTGTCGTTACCATTCATCTGGTTCAACACATCGGCAAGCTGGAAGACCATCTTATGGTCCTGGATATCGATGGTCTCGTTGGTGTCCGGGTACGTGGTTGAAACGGGGAAGCGCATAGGTCCCATCTCCTGGTACTGGTACTGGTCTGGGGTACTACCAGCGAGATACTTGGTGCGAATGCGACCGCCAATTCGCTGAGATGATTCTGTGATGTGCCAATCGTGGATACCTACGGAGTCGAGCAGGAGACTGGTCATCAACCCTGACATCCCACCGCCGAGGATGGCAATCTTCTTGCTCTTCGAAACAGCAACGAAAGAGGCGTTGTTCGACTTCGCTTGCATGTATGCAACGCCATCGAACCAAGGCCCCATTACATCTGCGATTTCCGAGATGTCCTCTCGCTTCCGAGTGGGCTGCTTGACGGTAATCGGCGCTGATCGACCAATCAAAGCAGATCCTGAGTATGCATGTAAGCAGCCGCCATGAGCGATATTGTCGGGCACAACCCAGACGAGACGCTCAGGTCGCGCTGACCGAGTTACTCGAGTGTTGCCGAGCTCGTGATGCCTGTCTTCAAGGCTTGCCATGTCGCAGCTGCCGTACACAACTCGTACATCCCCTTCGAAGGATTCATCGCCGAAGCCGACATGTACGTTGTGCACCGAATCTGTGATGACAGACAGAGGCTTGAAAAAGAGGAGATCGGATCGAGGTGCTACTGGACCAGCGAGAGTACTGCTGGCCAGGGTCAAGGCTGCTGAAGAAGCTGAAAGAAGGCCCTTCATGTTGGACTGTATGATGCTGGTGACTTGAGTACCATTCTTCAACGGCATCTCTGTCTTTTCATATACGATACGATGCTCGAAGGTATCCGGACAATAGTATCTCGTTTCGATCCCCGTTGGTCACCATTCTCACCTATCAACACTATCCAGATAGCCGTCACTCATCGAAGACGTTCGGGCATCGTAATGCCGCCGTCTACGGGGGAGCGTCGTCGACTCAGGAACTCGCGATAAGGTACTGCTACAGTGCGCAACTTCCCTGGAATGTTGTATTGAATCGCGGTCAGCCACGCGTAGCCGTTCCGTTCATAGGTGACTTAGGCTCCTGGATCCCATGTCAGTTGCAGTAGCGGCGACCGATGTCACCCAGGGCGTGGAGATGGAGGTGGAGGTGTGGAGAGTTACAGTGGTTCAACATAGTTAGCAAGGACGTTGAGATAACGACCGCAGGGTAGAACAGCTAGCCTCTTCTCTGCAATCACTACTCGGAGAGTTTTCAGATCGACACCCTGGGATAGTCTTCCTGTGACAATGAGGCAGCATCTGTAACCAGGAACGCACGACTTCATCCACCGGTCCTCACCCTGCAGCATCGTCACTACCATCACACCGTGGATTTTCTGCACTGTCTCCCAAATGCCATCGCATAGAGGTCGTGAACCACACAGGACTCGCACGAGCTCTAAAGGCCCCACATCGACCGGCATTCTAATGACATCTCTAAGTGGGACACGCTATTGCCACGCGTTTGTCAGATTCGCCGATGAAAATGCGACATCCGACCTCGACGGATCAGCAGATTTGGACATCCGACCAGCAACCCCATCCAATCACGGAGAGCGCCTGCGTGCTGAAAGTGGATCTGTCAGTACCGATAAGGCGAGCCCCGCATAAACCGCACTTCTTATCTCTCCGGCTCCCGTCTATCTTCATTTACGTCAAGGCCATCACCGCTTCACGCCCTGTAGGTATCTTACCGGGTTAACGGTGCCCTAAATGTACAAGCAGTCTCGGCGCCAAGACTCAACGACCTCTTACACAGCTGTCTGTTGGGTATTTGACTCGCTTTGACCCACTCCTGCCGGTTTAGGCCTCTCCAGAACACTCGGCGTACGTTCGTCCGCACAGATGGTATCTGCAGCATGGGTCTTCCAATTTGAGAATAGCCACCTGAGGATGCATGCTTCCTCGGTATCAATGGTGTTCGACAGCATACCATTTCCTGGGGCCGACGGCTGTCAATGCTGTTACGAGAGCTTTGCAAACAGTGTCTATCAAGAGTGTAATCTACGACTCGGGGTTGGATCACACGAACGCCTCCAGTCTTGGGCTGCGTCTTCACAGAAGGTCTTACCTGAAGTCCTACATCTAGAAGTCTTGGAAGCCATGGCGGACCGAACATGGCGACAAGCGAAAGATAACTTGAACAGTGGCATGCAACATGGTTGATTTGTTCCTATAAAGTTGAGAGCGCCCATTTCTAGAGGACGTACCAGCAAGTCCAATCATCTCAGGCTCTTCGGTGCACTTTTACTACACTTCATCCTCGTCCGAATGGTCTCCATCACATCTCTCCTCACCACTTTACTGGTATTCGCCGGCATCGCTAGCACAAAGCCTATACTAAAGAGCGCTGAGCAGCCTGTTGTAACGTATCTGGGCACTCAGGGCCCGATCCTTTCCAGCGGCGCATGGACGTCGAAGGGCATCGTCTACACCTCCGGCACTGTCCCAACCTTCAATGGAAGCATTGTCGCTGGTGGAATCGAGGAGCAGACGGTACGTACATATTCTTCTCACGATATCTAGCTTTCTACGGTCATAAACATAGCTGACTCCATCCAGGCCCAGGTCATCAAGAACATCGGTGCTGTGCTCGAGGAGGCCGGTACATCATGGGACTACGTGATGAAGACAACTGTCTTCCTCGCCAACATGAGCGACTACACCGCCATGAACGCAGTGTACGGCGCCATGCTTCCCTCGCCGAAGCCCGCGCGCACTGCTATTGAGGTCGGCAAGCTGCCTGGCAACTTCTTGATCGAAATCGAGGCCATTGCGGCTATCCCTGACTCATGAGCTCGATAGTTATCAAGACGAAAAAGCCTTTAAGCCCCCAGTTCGAGGACTCGTAGTCGTGTTAAAACCAGATCTTAACCAATCAATTTGACCAGCCTACAAGACTAGGTTTCAGCCTTTCCTACACTACCTTGAACTCGTTCTGCGCAGATACACTGGTCGCATACTGAGAAAGCAGGCTCATCGTATGCCGCATCCAATGAAGGTGGACTCATGATTGCTTTACAACCTTCTTTTCCGGCCCAGTTCATGTCTTCAGGGGAACTTCATCTATGCGTAACCTCTCGTGGTGGTGGTGGGCTGTAGCAAACAAACTCGCCCTTGGCAGATGAGCCGTCACTCCGTCGCTACAGATAGCACAAAGCCTATCCTGTGATCTGAGCCACATGGTTACTTTGATTCTTGTCCGCTCAAACAGCTCAAGAAAGGCCTGTGTTGTGTCCTGACTAGCTGCTGTAATCCTCGCGCTCTCAATTGTTTGGCCAACTATAGATGCGACGCATAGTTTGCGAGCAATAAGTAGAGCACCTATAGTTAACCTAGGGGCTTATAGTCGCTGTTTATGTGCAGGATTCAGGTGGCCATCTCACGTACACGTGGATAAGAGGGAGGTTGTGCGCGTGAGTCCTCTTCTAGTATCCACTCCACTAGAAAACACTCTTGCTCTGGTGTCAACCGCTGTTGATTTAAGTGAGCCATCGCGTTGGGTTGACAACTGTTGATACGTTCTTGTAGCGTCGATCGCGGCACGTCCCATGCCTGTGCAGCCTTTCGCTGGCTTGTAAAAACACTAGAATTGAGATCGTCAATAACACATTGCAAAGCCAGCTCACGGGCATCCATAGCAAATGCGTGGTGTTAAAATGTAGATAATCAAAAAGAGAGTGACGGGTTGTGGTGGGGTGGCCGATCACTAGGTATATAACGGTTTTCGAAATACCATGTACATCACGTGCAGTGGCGAGGGGTATTCTTAGAACTTCAACGCATCACCTATAGGCTAATTCTGAGTGTATTTTGATGATTGCAGCTGTTTTCTTAACCTTCTATACACGCTTAATTTATTCATGAAGCTCTATCGCGACTCTCGCAACTGTTTTCTGGTGTTGTTGGGGCAGAGACTCTGCGTGGCAACCAACCCATGATGCGCGTCAACGGCAAACGTTTACCCGCCACCACGCAGCAAGCTGTAGTAGAGCATATAGCTGCTGGGGAGGAAGATTCCAAGGTTTCTGCTGCTTGCCAATTCGATCGTCGCACTGTAGCAAAGCTGCGATTAAGCTTGGAGTACTGGGGACAGTGCTATCCTCCGCCTTCTGTCAGGCTCGGCCGCCCGCCTTTACTGCGGCAAGCGCAGCTAGAAGCACTCCAATTATACCTCGATGGGCGACCCGGCGCCTATCTGGAGGAGATGCAGCAGTGCTTATACAACGATTACGACGTGGAGTGCTCTCTATCAACAGTGTTGGGGGCTTTGGAGAAGCTTCACTACAGCAGGAAGCTAGCTACAAAGCGTGCAATTGAGCAAAGCGAGCCACTCTAGAGGGTTTACAGAGCGAGGATGCAACAGTACAAGGCAGAGTAAATCATTGCGATTAATGAGAGCGCTTGTAACAAGAGGACTAGCGACTGTAAGTATAGTTAGAGTAGAGTTAGCACGCCTGTTAAAGTAGCTTACTCTATAAAACAGAGTAAGTGATAGTCACTTCTGCTAGCAATAACAGTTAACAGATACCTTAGTTACACTATTTTTTAAAGCTTAATTACCTTAGAGATTATAAAGGACTTCCTTAAACGCTCTGTGTTGCTATATACAACACCTAGGTACTCTGTTATTGTACTAGACAATGCCTCTATTTATTAATTAACTTAGGTTTGTGAGCTTTGTGCGATGTACAAGGTGGAGCTGGAGTACCTTCTACTATACTTACCTAACTACAATCTAATTAAGAAGAGCTTTAAGCAGCTAAAAAGTTAAATTAAAAGACACTCTAATAATTAGGCTTTGTACAACAACTTCTAAATAGCT
>NW_022984806.1:208890-209097 GCF_010094145.1 Didymella exigua CBS 183.55
TCCACCCTGTTCGTTGACGTCGGCACCCTTGTCGAGCAGCATCTTGACTATCTGCTCGTGGCCTTCTGCTGAAGCTGCCTGCAGTACGTTGCCGTAGTGTCCACCCTGCGCGTGGACGTTGGCGCCGTTGCTAAACAGCAGTTTAACCACCTGCTCGTGGCCTCTTGCTGAAGCTGCCTGCAGTGCGTTGCCGTAGTGTCCACCCTG
>NW_022984806.1:210062-221063 GCF_010094145.1 Didymella exigua CBS 183.55
TGCTGAAGCTGCCTGCAGTGCGTTGCCGTACTCTCCACTCTGTGCGTTGACGTCGGCACCCTGGTCGAGCAGTGTCTCGACTACCTGCCTGTGGTCTTGGTTCCTGTAGATAAGCGGCAGGTTGGCCATGCCAGTCAACGTGCTTGAATGATCCGCTCTGTCCTGTTCTCCCAGCTCAATGGCTCCTGATAGTGAAGAAAATATGGGCTCATTATTAGTCTCTGCCTCGATTTCAGTGTCTTGTACATTGGCGAGTGGAACTTCGCTCGCAGATGGCTCTATTTCCATCCCTGGGATCGCATCCTCTAAACCACCTCGGAAGCTTGCGAAAGTCAAAGTTGAAAGTTGCGATGCGTCTGTGCGCTCGCTCTTTCTCTCTTCTACGACAGCATTCGAGTTGCTATCGTCATCAGTCGCAGCACCGACAGGCACAGCGAAAATTGCGAGCTGCTCGAGATGGCCGGCGAGGTGGCGTTTGAATACCGTCGGAGTGACAGCCAGAATTTCGCTGGATGCTGATCCGCTCGATCGGATTATTCGCTCTTTCAAACGATCAACCCAATCTGAGCAGCAAGGGCAATCACTTGCTGGAATCTGAGCGAGCGGCTTACGAGCGAGGTCTCTTCCTTGCTGCTCTCCACCACCATCTAGTATCTTCGCATGCTCTCGCTTTAAATGAGAAATGTATTTTGTCTCCTGGCAGTAGACCTTGTTTGGGCAGAGGAAGCACTTGTAGGCTACGCGGTGAAACGTCATCTCATGCTGAAACCATTTGTTGATGTCTCCGAAATATGGTGCATCGCAGTCTGGGAATGTGCAGACGTATGGACGAAGGTCTGAGAAGACGTGCTTTGTCCAGATACGCTCGCTCTTGAACTTTTTGATTCGAAAGCAGAAGGGGCATTCGAACTCTTTCTTGTTACCGATGCGCAAATCATCAAGCTTCGGGATGCGAACGGTGGTAAATGACTCATGATCGCTGTCGATTGATCGGGAGATTGTTGTGTACGAACGAACATCGTCCTCTGAGTCTGACTCTTCGACAATAAGCAGCTGAGTTGTGATTCGTTCGGCAGCAATAGTGGTGGCTTTGGTGAGGAAGGACGGATGGCTCGTAGTATCAAGCATTAGCTCGGAAGCTAGCGGCTGCTTAACGATAGGAGCTTGGGTCCTGGCGGCCGAACTATCCACCTTGTCGTGGTGATTTAGCATGCTTCCTAGTTTCTCATGGTGATCCTGGATGTAGCTGAGGTAGTGCCGTCTTTGCGTGATAGCTCGTCCAAGCCGTTGACGAAGCCAGGCGTAGTCCTTTGTGGCAAGTTTGCGATACTTCTCACCAACGTGAGCAATGTCAAATTGGTCATTAAAGCGATATCGATTGCGACTGAGAGCTTTGGCGAAAAGGTCAGTAGGTGCAGCCTGCCGAATAAGGATCGAAATCCTAAAGAGTCGGGTGATGGTCCCACTGATATCTTCCCGAAGTTCGTTCACTTCGCTAATGTCTTCCCCCTTCTCTTCTTCAGCTTCGTCAGCAATAGAGATCATGCCTTCTCTTTTACCAGAAACGATCTCGAGAAGCTCTACAGCAACTTCATTCAAGTCAGCTAAGAGACCTGAGACATGAGTGAGCACATCGTTGGCTTCTTGTAGTCGTGACTCGATGGACATGGATGACTCAGGTCGATGAAGAGCTCCTATGTTCCCAGTAAAGAGACTGAATCTGTCCAGCTCCTCACAGACTTAGACATGATTGACACGACCATCGTTGTGATCCGATTGGGACAGGATCGATATGACTTCTTGTAAGGTGACGAGACAGGAGCGGCATTGGTCCGATACTGATAGCGTCATCTCTTGCCATCAGGTGATCGTAAATTCGGTTCACAGCAAAGGGCGGCCTGGTGCTCAGATTTCGGGAAGTCACGTTGAAGGAAAATCGGGAACCCGACAACAGGATTAGTAGGTATAATCCGGATGCAAACGGTCTTTGAAGTCTGACGGCCGATGGCGTAGTGGAGGTGCCGCAAGACGGCGGAAGTTGCGTTTGGGGGCGAAAAGTGCGGGGAACGAACGCGTACAATGCCCTTTTTACGTTTCAGCCTTTCGACTCCTAACATCCATATCTTTCTCATCTTATATTATTCGACTTGTTGGTATCATTTCTACGTCCCTATGAGTGGTCTAGAAGTAGCAGGTGTCATCCTTGGCGCTTTTCCACTGCTCATCAGCAGTATCGAGCACTGGCGTGGAGTCGCGAAAGTCGGCGGCTTCTATTGGCGGATACGGAAGGAATACACCAAATGTCAGCGTGATATCCAGTTTCACGAGATTCTATACAAGAACAACCTCAAGGAGCTTCTGTTACCACTCATTCCGGATGCGAATGAAGTTGCGAAGCTCATTGCAGATCCAAGTGGCCAAAGATGGGGTGATGTGGCTTTGCAAAAACGACTGGAATCCAGGCTGCACGAGTCATATCAATCGTACCAGGACACTATTACTAAGATGAATGAAATCTCCCAAGACCTTAAGAAAGAGTTGTGTTTCGATAAAGAGACTGTACAGGACCAGCTCTTGCCGCCGGAAACGAACCGGCGGAGCTCCAGCCGATCGTCAAGCCCTCAGCCATATGCAAAGCCTTCGAAGCTTTCTGCTGCTAGGGCCAGGTTGGACTATGAGTTGTTTCGAACAAAGTTCAGCATTGGGGAAAGGACCAGAGACGAGCTGTTCGGTCAACTCAAAGAATGCAATGAGCGTCTAGAGAAGCTCTTGAGCTCTAATGACAGAGTCTCTGCACTCCAGGATGTCGCACCCGGGTATACCAAGCACACTTCCGAGCTGAAATCAGCATTCAAGAAGATTTCGAAGAAATCACATTCGCTGTTTCAGGCGCTGCAGAACGCATGGCAGTGCTCGTGTCAGCAGTACCACTTCGCAAACTTAGGACTGGAGCATCGGACACTTACAGAAGTATGCTTCAAGATTATACTCATCTTCGTCGCTCCCTTGGAACACGGAAAGATGCCATGGCGCTGGAAAGAGATTCGCTGCGGCCGTATGCTGGGTTGTTCCTTTCGTCAGAAGGGGACGGAAGCTGCCATATCCTTACCACTTCATCGCCGACCAGCGAGCCTGCCCACACCGGCTTCTATACCATCACCTTCAACTTCGAACCGGAAGAGAGTGATTTTCGTACCACCTGCGTCCACTGTACCGGAGATCCAAGTAGACCTGTTCACTGATCACAACATCCAATTGTGTAAACGGCTAGGCGATGAAGATTGCGGAGTATGCATGGGCATCGTTGGTCATGACAATGACATCTTTCATCTTCATCCGGTCATTCAAAAAAGGCAGGATGTCGGAAAAGCTCCTATCACACTTGATCACATCCTCTCCCATGACTTTGCAGGCCACATCTCGCGGCGCCAACGCTATTTAATCGCTCTTCTTGTTGCTTCATCGGTAGGACAACTCCAATTTACGCCCTGGCTACGAACTGGTCTCTGCAAGGAGGATATCATTTTCTTCCCTTCCAACGACGACAGCCCCATCGTTCCGTACGGCGAGCCTTTCATCCGACAGAGTTTTCCACACAGTCACACCCAACTCCCCTCCGCTGACCCCTCTACGAACGACTGCAACTTTTACTCCCTAGGCATACTTCTTCTAGAACTCTGCTTTGGTTGCCGGTTGGAAGACCATCACCTGCGCAAGAAGCACCCATCAACCACCGATGCTGCAACCAAACATGCTTTCGACGTAATGGCTGCGTTAAGGTGGTCCAGCAGCGTAAGCGGCGAAGGCGGAGACGATTATGCGACAGCTGTCAAGTGGTGCTTCACGGGCGTAACAGACACACAAAAGAATTGGAGAGGTGAAATTGTTGCGAATGTGGTACGACCGTTGGAAAAATGTATGGATCACTTCCAGGCTGCGGCTGTTGGTCGATGAAGAGGTGGGGTTAGTAACTCGCACGAAAAGGCTTCGAAGAACTCTCCACAACCTCCCAGGTCGTAGACACACACATGGTATTTTTTCCCATTTTTAAATCTCATGTCCATCTATTGTAAACGAGGAACCCCTTCCTGCTGCTTGGCGTTTGCGAGCGGCCTTGCCAAACGGACTTGCAGTATCCTCAGCGCCGCATCTAGTGTTAGCTCTCGGAGCATTATGATGTTGTGTAAAGCAAGCGCCCAAGCTGCGTTGCGGTTAGTTGTTGTGAAGATATTAGACCATAGTTTAGAAGGAGGCTTTGAGGAGATGATCAATACGCTGCTCAACGCGGGCGCTAAGGTCAACGCGCAAGGTGGAGGGTTTGGCAATGCACTGTACGCAGCTTCAGCTAGAGGCGACAAGCAGGTGGTCCAGATGCTGCTTAATGCAGGTACCCATCAACAGCAGGAAGACAATACCATCTTAGTGTCCAAATAGCATTCCTTTGGCTCTAAGCAAGCAATTTAAGGCGCACAGGAAGCATCTTTTAGTCAGCGCATAGGAAGCATCTTATAGTCAGCGCATAGGAAGCATCTTTTAGTCAGCGCATAGAAGAACACGGGGCACGGTCTTCTGCAGACAACAAAAGATACTCCTAGAAAGTTATCTGCATAGGTCACATCTGTTTCAAGGCTAATACAGAACAGACATGGCGCCTAATCCATTGCAGTAAATTACCACTACCTTGTAGACGCACTAATGCAAGCCAAGCGTGGTTGGTAAGTCCTGCCGGCATAGGTCTTGCTGTAAGGTTCTCCTCCCCGCTCTTCAGAGCTTTCAGCGAGCTCGCTCCTACGTTCAAGTAATCTTCAAAGCCTAGGAACATTGTTTTTGTTAACCGCTCCTCTACCTGAGGCCTCTGATGTCTAGAGAGATTGTCTAGATTGTGAGAAGACAGGGGTGTTACTGTTAAAGGGTCGTCCAACAGCGTCGGCGAAACGATGAACAGCAGGACTAGCACTTTAGCGATGCTTATTGGAGCCTGTAGGTCTAAAGAAGAATTAGTCTCTAAACACCGCATGTACATGTTTGCTCTGTAAATTCTCACAAGAGAGTTGCCGAAGGTCCGAACCGCGAACCTGTCTTGGGACATGGTGTGTCTCTCCGCTTAGGGACGCACCTTAGTATAGATACATGCACTATCAAAGTTGTAGATGAGACGCGAATTGAGGGTGGTGGGGGAGACGTCGAGGTGGTGGGGGAGACGTCGAGGTGTGGCGTTGGACGGGCTGTGCAGTGGTTGTGCGAGGTGGGGATTAGGTAGTACCACCACCAAACCGACATTCCCTTGACGAGACAGAAACACACAGGGTGAATGGAAGGTTGTACCACCTTGAAAAGCTCCAAGAAACAAAACAAAAAAGAGGACTGGACAATGCAGATACTAGTGTGTAGTAGGCCTTCCCGAGCAACTGGTTTACTTCGTACGCGGTAGAGAACTAGCGTTGCACATTCGACCGTCCGACCCCTTCCTATTACGGAAAAGCGCAATTCGACTCATTTCGAGCCACCCGCTACCGCATAGTTACTAGCGCAACAGACGGTATAAACAGTGCCCGAGCACCACACGCATGGACGACATGATCCAGTTCAATACTACAGAAGAATCCACGTGTGCTTACACATCCTGCTAGACTACCAAAGAAAGAAAGACGCCGAGTTTGAATCTGCGAGAAACAGCATTGCATGAGGCTTGATTAGAGGGAGAGGGACGAGTGTATCTACTTGACCGCTTTTGGGCTATCACAAATGGTGCGCAAAAGCAAGGACACTGCGTCCGTGGAAGGGCATCCAGGAAGCCGCCACATAGCCGTCAGCGCGCAGCAATCGCGATACGCACTCGATGCCGTCGACGCGCCCGCATCGAACGAGGTACGCACCCACCACTCCCACCATCTACCATATGCACTCTAACAGCCCAGATCCTGATCAGAGACCTCTCCATCGCCGTCGCGAACAAGGAACTGCTATCCCGCACCACGCTGCACTTGGTCGAGGCACGGCACTACCTCCTCGCGGGCCGCAACGGCACGGGAAAATCCACGCTGCTCAAAGCCATAGCCGACGGCCTCGTGCCCGGGATCCCGCCGAGCACGCAGATTCTGTTGCTTGGGCAGACGCGCGAGGGTGCCGACGCCGCCGAACCGGATCGGAAGAGGGAGGAAGAAACAGTGCTGCAGCATGTCGTCCGCAGCGACCGCGTGCGCGAGCGGTGCACGCGCGAAGCCGACATGCTCGCCGACGCGATTGAGAATGCCCGGGATGCCATGGCGCCGGTGCGCGCGTACCGGCGCATCCAGAGCGAGCGCCTCGCGTGCAGACTGAGAGAGGCGCACCGCGTTGCCGAGCGACGCAGCGGTGCGCGCGGGAAGCTGGCGCGGAAAGAACTGATCCGGCTCGAGGAGCGGTGCGAGGAGGCGAAGAGCAAGGTCGACGAGGAGGAGGGCGAGGTCGATGCGAAGCAAGTGAGCGAGGATACACAGGCGGCTGCGGACATGTTGTCTGGCGTACAGGCGAGTCTCGAGCTCATGGATGCTGGAGCCGCGGAGGCGCGGGCGCGGAAGGTGCTGCTCGGCTTGGGTTTCAAGCAGGACCGCATCGACCAGCCCAGGTCGCAGCTGAGTGGAGGGTGGCAGACGAGGTGCGATCTTGCATGCGCGCTGACGCAGCACGCCGATGTGCTGCTGCTGGACGAGCCGACGAACTTCCTAGACTTGGCTTCGATTATCTGGCTGCAGGACTGTATCAACAGCATGACGAAGACGACGATGCTCATAACCACACACGACCGCGATTTCGGCGACGCCGTGGCGGAGGAGCTGATCCTGCTACGCAATCAGGTGCTCGAGACGTTCCGCGGCAACCTAAGCCTCTACGAGAAAGAAAAGCACAGGAAGATACAGTACCTGACCAAGATGAAGGATGCCAAAGACAAGCAGAAGAAGCACGTGGAGAAGTCCATCGCCGGGAGCATCAAAGCGGCAAAGGACAAGGGCGACGACAAGAAGCTGAAGCAGGCTGCGTCGAGGCAGAAGAAGCTCGACGAGCGATGGGGTGTTGAGGTTGGGCTCAAGGGTGGGCGGTTCAAACTGAACCGCGATCTTGGCGGGTACCACACAACGGCCAGAGCTGAGATCGAGATACCGGACTTTGACCCGCCTGTCAAGCTGTCATTTCCTCGGCAGCCGCCTGAGCTCAGGTTCCCAGGGGCGCTGGTGAGCATGGAGAAGGTCGTGTTTGCGTACCCCGGCAGGGAAAAGGCTCCCACGCTGACGGACGTGTCGTTGACGATACACGCCGGCACACGGACGGGTCTGGCTGGGCTGAACGGGTCGGGCAAGACGACACTCGTCTCGCTGATTGCAGGCAGTCTGGTACCGACGTCTGGGACGATAGCGAGACATGCACGAGTTAAGATTGGCCGCTTCTCGCAGCACTCGGTCGAGGAGATGACGGCAATGGCGTCGTCGGATGCAAAGCTGACGGCGCTGCGGCACGTGATGCAGGCTGAGGGGCGTGGGATGCAGGCTGAGGGGGGGGGGATGCAGGCTGAGGGGGGTGGGATGGAGGCTGAGGGGGGTGGGATGGAGGAGAAGGAGGCGCGGCAGATGCTAGGCAGCCTAGGACTGCACGGGCAGACGGTGTCTGAGGTGCCGTTGGTGCTGCTCTCGGGCGGGCAAAAGGTCAGAGTGGCGCTCGCGAAGCTGCTGTGGCCGCCGCCGCAGCTGCTCATACTGGACGAGGTGACGACGCATCTCGATGCGGACACGATTGTGAGCCTCGTGCTCGCGCTGAAAGACTACGACGGGGCGCTGGTGGTGGTCACTCACGACCGGTTCTTCATGAGGTAGGGCACAAATGTCGACGACCGACTTTTTTTTGGGGGGATTTAGGCTAACGTGGGACAGAACGGTTGTTGAGGGAGCGTCGCCACACAAGCTAGCGCCCAGGGCTGGCGGCGAAGACGAGGCTGGCGAAAGCGAATCGTCAGGGGATGAGGCAGGGGCGGCGGTGGGGGCCGCGGGGACGGTGTACCGCGTCACAAAAGGGCAGGTGAAGAGGCTGGAGGGCGGGATGGAGCAGTACGCTGAGCTGGCAGGGCGGACGGCAGCGAAGCTGGGCAGGACGAGCGGTGGATAGATCAGGACAACAGATGATCATAGATGCAGCCGGACAGATGCAGCCGGTCAGATGCAGCCGGACAGATGCAGCTGGACAGATGCAGCCGGACAGATGCGCGGGCGCGCTGGCGCGCTGGCGGCCATGGTGCGAGGCGCCGCGCCCCTGGTCCTGACAGCGTCGGCCTTCTCTAGCGCTCCCGCGGGGCGGCACAGCTCATCTCGCGATCCGCAGGCGCAAATGGCAGGGGATGGAGCTCTGGACGGCGGGACTTTGTCGAGCAAGTCATTAGGGGCTGCCAGTGGGCGCCAAGCAAGCACAGAAGCTGTACAAGGCGTCCTTTGCCTCGTGTGGGTGCACCGGCCGACTCTCCTTTGGCATACACGTTCATAATATCCCTCCTGCCTGTTGTTTACGCCGAGTAAACATGTGGTAGCGCTGCGTGCACAGCATATGCAGGGCGCCCTTGAAACGACGCACAAGCTCGCACCGAAGCGTGAGCTTGCGCCTGGGGACCCTGACAGCGTTCGCGAGCGGCCTCCTACCATGGGCGACGCTGACGCCGCCATTGACACGCCGCGCTCCACCGCCGACGCGCCGCTGCTGAAGGCGCCCAAGGACAAAAACTGCCCCTTTTGCCAGCAGGCGTTCACGTCGAGCAGCCTGGGGCGGCACCTCGACCTGTACATCCGCGCGAAGAACCCCAAGGCGCCCGACGGCATCCACGCCGTCGACGAGATCCTCAAGCTGCGCGGCGGCATCACACGGCGGCAGGCCAAGGGCAGCATCAGCCGGAAGCGCGAGGGCAGCAGCCATGGCGGGGGCACGACCACGAGCACGCCGGCGCACGGCAAGCACAGTGTGGGCAGCGCGGGCAGCAGCACGCTGGTGCCGAGCCCGGACGCCGACGACAGCAACAGCGACAACGGGCTGGGGATGACTGTGGACCTCGGCAAGACGCGCGGCCAGTTCAAGGACGTGAGCTGGGGCGGCAGCAGCAACCGCCAGCTGTCGGCGCGACTGGGCTCGCGGGCACCCGAGATGCGGCGGGGCGCGAGCCGCCAGCTGCGCAAGCAGGAGCTGGGCCAGCGACAGCACGACCTCGACCGGCGACAGCACAACCTCGACCGGCGGCAGCGCGGTGGACACGACCTCGAGACGGCGCGGGCGGCCGAGCTGGCGCTGCGAGAGCTGCTGCGGAGCGTGCGGGACGCGAACGTAAAGGCCACGGGCTGCGGCCTCTTCGACTTTGACCCCTACACGCTGAGCTTTCCCGCGCTGTGTCTGCGCGTCCTGCCCGCGCCCACGACGCTCTTCTCGGCCCAGCCCTTCCCCACGGCCGACTCGTGGTCCATTGCGCCGCCCGCGCAGAAGCAGCTCGACGCCCTCAACCGCTGCGTGCGCGAGCGCCTGCTGGCCCACCAGCGCCAGCGCCACATCAACCAGGTCTACCCGCCCGCCGGGCCCGACCCCTCGCCCGCCGCCGCCGCCGCCGCCCACTCGCCGCTGCCCACCCCGCCGCTGGTCGACCCCGACCCGCAGCGCCTGTTCAACCACATCGCCGACGCCTACAACCACTGGCAGCACCAGCCAGACCCCGCCCGCCAGGAGCTGTGGCAGATTGAGGTCCTGCGCTGCTACGCCCGCGCCGCCGACGCCCGCCGCCACGCCGACGCACAGCTGGAGCAAGCCCGCCGCGAGCTGGACTACCTCAAGGCCGCGCGCTGGCCTGTGCGCGGGCAGGACCCCTCGCCCGTCACCATTGCCCTCGGCGCCGAGACGGCACAGGAGCTGAGTAAGCAGAGCATCGACTTCCGCAACTGGGACTTTGACCGCCTTGTCGACAAGTGGCGGCCCGTCGTGCGCGAGACGAGGCCGTCCGCCGCGGGCATGGCCGCCCAGCAGCAGCTGCCCTCGGCCCCGAGCCCCGTCAAGATGGACACGGGCATGCCCTTCTCCGCCCCGGCCACGGTCAACGGCGAGAGCGACCACGTCGACGCCGAGGGCGACGACGACGACGACGATGATGGGCTCGACGACGACGACGGGCTCGACGACGACGCCAAGTACCAGCAGCCCCTCTCCATGCCGCACCACCACGGCATCCCGCTCCAGCCCACGCCCATCCACCCCGCCCAGCGGCTGCACTCGATGCAGGCCCCGATGCACGTCTCCCAGGCGCAGGCACAGGCCTCGATACAGGCCCACGCCCACGCGCAGGCACAGGCGCAGGCACACGCACAGGCTCAGGCCTGGGCCGCCGCCCGCCAGCACATGAACCCCTCGCGCAACCAGAACTACAGCCCGCACCACCAGCAAATGTCCCCACACCCCCAGCACATGGCCTCGGCCGCCAACACTCGCCGCCCCTCGGTCGTCATCATGGACCCGCACGCCATGAACACGGGCGGCATGACCGGGCCCATCATGACCGGCATGGAAGGCATCGACGGCCACCAGGACCCGTACCTCGGCATGGACATTCCCATGACGGGCTTCGTGGGCTCTAACGATGGCGTGTCCATGGGCTCGTAGGTCACAATGACCATTTGCCCCCACTCACTCTCCTCATCACCAAACAATCGACACTCGCACTTGCACTCGCACTTGCACTCGCACTTGCACTCACACTTGCACTCGCACTTGCACTCACACCCACACTCGCACTTGCACTCACACCCACACTCGCACTTGCACTCGCACTTGCACTCGCACTTGCACTCGCACTTGCACTCGCACTTGCACTCACACTCGCACCCACACCCACACTCACACTCACACCCACTCACCACCAAACAATTAACATGCGCCACCAAACAATCAACACGCACCACCAAACAATCAACACGCCCCACCAAACAATCAACACACCACCAAACAATCAAC
>NW_022984806.1:221163-258894 GCF_010094145.1 Didymella exigua CBS 183.55
CACCACCAAACAATCAACACGCCCCACCAAACAATCAACACACCACCAAACAATCAACACGCCCCACCAAACAATCAACACACCACCAAACAATCAACGCACCACCAAACAATCAACACTTACCACCCACCCATTGCCAAACACTCACCCTCGACATCAACGGCCATCCGCGCCTCGCCAAGCGTACACGCTCCGACGCGGCCGGCGCAGTTATACCCGCAAAACACCTTTCCTTGCCTACCTTGCGTCCGAGTCTCTACTCTCGCCTTTTGGATACCCATATACCCGCTCTTGTCGGCATTACACTACCATCCCATCCCACTACACCGTTGGCAGCATAGAGCGCCTCCGGTCGAGACATGCACATCCGCATCTACATCTACTGACATCTCCTGTTCCATCTACTCTTCCATCTACACTTACATTTACATGCTACTCTTCCATCTACACTTACATTTGCATCCTACTCTTCCATCTACACTTACATTTGCATCCTACTCTTCCATCTACACTTACATTTACATCTATACCCATACCATCTAATTTCTATTTCCCTCCTGTTGTCTAGCTTTCTCAGCTTTCTTGACCATTATACCCGGGCCTCGGCGGCTGCGTTCCGTAGACTCTTCGTTGCACTCGGTATGGCTGCCTGTCTGCATAGTTCAGTTCAGGGTGCACGTGAGTGTGCTTTTCCTTTGTAAGGCGGCGGAGTGTTTGGTTTGCAAGGGAGGAATTGTGTGGCGTGGCTATGGGATGTCTGTATTAGGCTGTGCTGGCGATGTCTACATAAGGGTATACTGTACTATACTGTACTATACCATACTATACCATACTATACCATACTATACCATACTATACCATACTATATTATACTGTACTTCACTACACCATACTGTACTACACTACACCATACTACGCCATACTACACCACACTACACCACACTACACCAAACTACACCACACTACACCACACTACACCACACTACACCACACTACACCACACTACACCACACTACACCACACTACACCACACTACACCACACTACACCACACTACACCACACTACACCACACTACACCATACTACACCACACTACACCATACTACACCACACTACACCACACTATACTACACTGTACTGTCAATGCATCAAAATACGTCGCTTTCGAGCACTCCAGCAGCGCAGGAAACGCGTTCAAAGGCCACACGTTGCACCTACACCTCCACCCTCCCCCTCGTGCCAACGACCCACCACCTGCTCTGCACTGCACAGCGACATGCGCACTTTACTCGGCCCACGGTCGTCGGCGTCTCGATTCCGCACCCATCCATCCATCCAGAGCCGCACTGAGTCGATGCACACACCTACAACGCACGCCCACGGACTCCAAGCCAGCCCTCCGTTCACAAGCCCATCGACGCGCCTGTCGCAGTCCCTGCTGCACCTCGTACTCGGCCGATGCCGGCGCATGGGGGAAGAGAGAACGCTCGGTCTGATGCGCACCTACCCTCCCTACCTGCCCACCTAGCACCTAGCAGTAGGCACGTGGTGCTCTCCAGTCCCGACTGAACGCGCGCGGGGTCTTCTCGGGCCGAGTGAGTGCGCGGCGCGGAGAGAGAACAGTGGGTATTTGGGTTCCTGGGTGTGTACTTGCTGGGTGGGGATGGAGAGAGGTGGTGGATTTGGATGACACGACACACGACACGACACGACACGAGCTGTGCAGGTAGAGGGCGAGACACGACACACCACACACCACACACCACACACCACATACGACGCACGAGACACGAAATACGAGGGCTTTGTGCGTTGCGGGCCAGGAGGGGATTCTTCGCTGCTGGGCACCTCGTGTGCGCGCGAGTGATGGTGACGCAACCCGGGTACCCAACATCAGCGCGGACGAGGTTAAGCTGTGGTCTGTGGGCTTGAAGTCTGTGACGCTGAGGGCCTGTGGGCGCCTTCCAATGATGTGCAAGAGTGCTTTGGGCAGTGTGAGGCTCGAGGGGAATCACACGCCTCGTGGGAAATGAGGTGCTCTGTATGCGGAAGGTGTGCAGCGCCCTGGGGTGGGCGATTCGCTGCGTGGCAACAAAAGTAAGCGCGCATCTAGGATCGTGAGATTTTGCGCTGCTTGGCGGGGATTTGCGCTGCCTGGTGGGGATTTGCGCTGCCTGGTGGGGATTTGCTACTGGGCACGGTTCACGGCAGGATGCGAAAGGAAGTTATTGCGGATTGTTCATTTCATCGCCATCGAATCAAGGCTTGTCGCGCCAAGTAGGTACCTACGGCGCTTGCTATTCGATCGTGTATCTTGCCATCCGCCAACCAAAAAGCCACCGTAAAACAAAATGCAATCCAGTAGATACTGGAGAGCAAAGGGGTATTCCGTCCAAAGGGGTATCACCAAACTCCAGCTCCACCAGAGAAAAAGCGCGGTCAGTCAGACAGACTGCCTGAAGCGAAGGAGGCGCCTGCAAGCAGGGCGTTGTCGTCGCCTTCGTGTCTGCGAGGAACTCGTCTTCGTTGCGCGCGTAACAAGGGGTGGTCGTCAGACCAAGGGTTCGCAGACCAAGGTCTTTGATTGTTGTGAAGGGGAAGTAGGGGTCTCGGACCAAGGTCCTGATTGTGTGAAAGAAAAGTATATATAGGCCTCGACAAAGAACCATGAATCGTCGTCAGTCGTTTCAAACAAATGAGGTGATTACAATGGCGGTAGTAGCGGGCCCAGTTGGGAACGTGTGTGCAACGGAAGCGAAGTGAAGAGGAAAGTTGCGCATCGGGAAGAAGAGAATGTCATGAAGCATGAAAGCACTCGGCGTTGCCTGGCCAGCACTTGGAGTGTAGGCGACCAAGTGGTGGTTAGCAATGCAGAGATGCGTCTCACAGGGCGAGGTAGGAGGCACCAGCGACGAGCGCAACGACGAGCGCGTTGACGCTCAGGCTGGATGCGGCGCCAGTGAACTCGGGAGTGGAGCCGGACTGGGTTGCGCTGCCAGTGGGCTTGACAACGGCAGTGCCGTTGCTGGTGCCGTAGGAGACAGTAACAGCGGAGGCAGTGGCAGCGGAGGCAGTGACAGAGGGGGCGGCGTAGCTGGGGGCAGAGATGGTGCTGGTCTGGTTGGCGACAGAGCCGGAGGGGGAGCCAGACATGGTGACCGTGTTGACGCGGTAGACGGTCGACGTGATGTAGACGGTAGCGTCGTAAAACTCGGCCTCAGCAGCGAAGACGCTGGCGACGAGCGCGAAGAGGAAGACAATGACGGCCTGGAAGGAACGCATGGTGATTGATATGGCGGTGATTTGGTGGTGATTTGGTGATAATTGGAATTGGTTCGGTGCTGATAGTGGTTGCGACGGAATGCTTTTAGATGAAAGTGATGTTGTGAGACAGGTCTCGTGGACGGTGTATGGTGTCTTAGTTGGTGGTGATGTTGCGCAAAAGGCGATGCGGCAGCAGTGATGTTATAGTCGTAATGACGGTGTTTGTGCTAGCAATGAGCGTGGTACAAGGCACAGCCTGACGGCGAAGTGTATTGTGTTTGAGAGAGTGTAGGCGTTTGGAGTAAAACGAAGGTGCGAGGAAGGCGCGCTGAAGTTAAGGGAAATTACGAGCCGCCTGCGCCAAAACTCATTTCACGCATCATTTCACACAGCGGCGCACGCTAACGCAGACAAGGATGGCGCGGGCAGGCCAAGCAAACAGCGGCTGTGCCTGACAAAAAGCCAGCCAACCTGGCCTAGCCTATCCGATCGCTGCGGGTTGCCGGGCGCACGGCAAATCCTCTGCACGCTGCACGCTGCACGCTGGAATCTTCCCGGCCCAACCTTGCGCTGGTCTTGCGTGCGTCCACGGAAAATACGGCGGCGTGACCTCATCTCGCGCGCATTCTGGGCAGTGGCCAGGCCAACGCTGGAATGCGCGCAGTCGTCTCCTCACCAACGCTGTTCCATCCTGGGCGCTCATCAACGCTCCCACGGTCGACCCCAGCTCTCACCCCAACCGTTGCACCATGACATTTGTGCTCAGGCGCTGAAACACGGTTGCGCGAATCGTGACCTGGTGGCCTCAGACACGGCGGCTCGTCAACATCGTGGGACTGCGACCGAAGCCAGCGATTCTCGCTCGACGTGGCATCGTGCAACGCTGTCCGTCGCGGTGCCTGGCTACACTTTTAGATGCGCAGGTACAGCCGCGGCCACGACACAAGGGCGGCCAATCAGCGGCGGTGCCTGAGACCCAGAGCGGCTACCAACGTGGTGCCTCGCTCGTGTCGTGCTCTGTGTCTCAGCCACTCAGGTACGCCGGTTGGCCTTCCAACATTCATCTTGTAATCTCGACGGCGCAGGAGGCTCCCAATTGTCTGCCCGAACTTCCTCAACCACTTCGTCGAGGCAGGGTAGAATCATGCAAGGGCTCGGTGAGGTTGGCTCGGCGACTAACGTTGAGCCGTCGAGACCCCACACCAGCCTACAAGGTAGCTCGCGGTAGACTGGCCGACCCCGCTGCTTTTCCAGACGTGCGCTGCTTTTCGTCGAGGCTGGCCAGACCGGCAGACCCTGGAGCAGCGTCATAACAACTTCATCGAATGAACCCTGATGTTGCGCTGCCTTTGCGGCAATGCACGTCGGGACTTGGCACGCAAGAGCATTGCATCGCTGGTACCAAGAGTATTGAGTACGTACTCCAGCAGTACCAAGGTACACTGCGGTCTTACACCATACCATGTTCCAGACCACGAATCTCAACATTGCGCAGTCTGCCCAACATGGCCGAGGCAGCGGAAGAGTGCTGGCCGTCCAACGCACATGCGCTAGACTTTGCGCTCGCTGTGCGATTGGCCGGCGGAGTCGTTGTTGACTTAAGGCCCTTAGCCGTGAAGTCTCCGCAGTAGCACATCCGCCGTCCGGCAACGTGCGCAGTGGGCCAGAGGGCTCCGGTGAGGAACACATGGCGAGCTCACCGGCTCTGCAAGGTCGTGACTGATGTGTACTCTGTACGTTGCTCGAGGCTGACCGCCATGTGAGGCCTGAAGCCCTTGCAGCGCCGCGAAAAACACGTCAACGCCTCAAAAAACACGTAAACGCCCCGGAAACCACGTCAACGCCCAGCAAGGCAGACGATCTGGGACAGCTTTGCGATTGCGCGCTGATTGGCTAGCCGCTCGCCGTGAAGTCGTCGTCCAAGTTTCCCAGAGCCGGCGAGAACGGAACGCGCACAGTGGTAGGCAGGAACAGAAAAGGCCGCCGAGTCGGATCCTGCAAAAGCGTTTGCAGAATCTGCGTTGCTGTGGAGTCGAGTCTGAGAGTGTGAGGGTCTCAGCAGGAACCTGCATGCTCGCTTCGACTGCAGTGCGGTGATTGGCGCACGGTCCAACACCGCCGCCAGCGCAACCGCATCCTCCATCATAGGCCTTCAACGGGCGAAGAGGACCTTGGCCCTCACAGGATGGAGAAGTCGCCGCGCAGGGCAGCAGAGCACGTCTAGGACCCACTCGCACGCACGCACGCAGCAGCACGCGACGGCGCCAAAGCAAGGTGGAATGATTGCATTGCATTGCCGTCCACTTGGTAGTATCATCTACGATCCCTACTCCTCCCTGCCCTGCCCGAGACACTGCCAGGGCTCTACGTATCACCGCTCTGCCTGGTCCTTTCTTCCTTGCCTTGGGGACCGGGTGTGTTGTGCAAGCGCACGGTGGTGAAGAATACTCGCACATGGCGGGTCGCTCGCTGTCGAGCGTGGGAAGAATGGGCGGGTGGGTGCCGGGTGATGGTTGCGCAGTCAGGCTTCTCGGCAAGTGTGCGCGTCGCATGTGTGTGCATGGTGAGGAGAGCGTGTCGTCCTCGCGAACACCTCAGTCGCCGCGCGTAATCTGCGCACTGTCCCACATGCTGCGACACAGCTCCTGTGCCTCGTTACGCGGCGTCTCGTCGGCACCGCCCGCGGAGCCCGCCCTGCTGCGCCGCGACCCCGCGCCGTCCATGTCCCCGTTCTCATGGATGCTGCTGCTCAGCGTCGTAGTGCCCAGCGCGCTGCCACCGTGCGCGCTGCCCGGCTTGCTGGCCCGCAGCTTGCGCAGCATGCCCGGTATCTGCTGGAGGCGGAGGATGCTGTCAGCGAGCGGGTTTCTATACCGCTGCACGACGCTGTACTCGATGGCGACGTGGTTGAATTGCTGCTGTAGGCGCGGATCGAGGCGGCCCTCGCCGGGGTACGACAGGCCGATGTTGTGGAACGAGGGGCCGGCGGAGCGCAGGATGGCGGGGACGGGCGCGTGGGGCTCGATGGCGCTGGCGGCGCGCTGGAGGAGGAGCTTGTTCTGGGTGCGGTTCGGGGCCGAGGGAAAGAGGTTCGGGGTGGTGGCGCCGGAGCGGAGCGAGTGCGGGCGCGTCGGCGTGTCGGCGGCCTCGTCGTGCTCGGCGACGTTGGGCGGCGACTTGGTCGGCCCGCCGTCGGTCCGCGAGGCACGGCGGCCGGCCATGTAGCTGCCGTCGTAGGGCGTGCCGGCGCTGCCGTCGCCGTCCATGAACCGCGAGACGAGGTCGCGGCCGGGCGTGTCGACGAGCGTGCTGCCGACCGAGGCGCTGCCGACCGAGGTGCCGAGCTGGTGGCCGCTGTGCTGGTGGCCGCCGTGCTGGACCGTCGCCGAGACCGACGACGGCTGCGGGGCGACGACCGTGTGCGAGGCGCTGCGCTGGAGGAGGCGCGAGGTGATGAGGTCGGCGTCGGGCTGGCGCGAGTGGTGCGACGAGGCGGCCCTGGGTGTCTGCGTGGGCGGGCGGACGCGCTCAGGCAGCGTATAGGTAGCGTTTGCGCCTGCGGGTGCGGGCGTGGGTGCGTCGGTCTGCTCTGCGAGTGCGTCGCCGGCGTTGGCGCGCGTATTGCTCTCGGTCGCATCGTCGACGACGCGCTGGGCCTCTGCGGCCACAGAGCTCGAGCGCGTGTTGGAGCGCGTCGTGTTGGGCGACTGGCTGGCGCTCTCCTCGGTCCAGCCACCCTCCTCGTCGTCGTCGTCGCCGTCGTCGTCGTCGTTGCCGACGTCAAAGTGCACAATGGGCCGCTCCTCGGGCGACACCTGGCGCGACCGCGACGGATTGCCCAGCTTGCCCTTGGCCGGGGCGAGGTCCTTGGATGACTTGCCGCCCTTGGCCTTGCCGACCAGGTGGCCGCTGCTGTGGTTCTTGCGCAGGCCGGCGTGGGCGTGGGCGCTTGGGTTGTGCCGCATGATGGCGCCCGACGAGGCATTGCGCTTGAAGCCCGGCCGTGGGCTGCTGGGCACCGACAGCGACGTGCCCGACTGCGAGCGGCGGTGGTGTCGCCCGCCCTCGTCGGCCGCCTGGCCCTGTGCCTGCGCCTGCGTGTGCGTGTGCTGCGTGGCTTTGCCCGCCTTGCCCAGATTCTTGCCCGTCGACGCCGTTCGCTGCATGCGTCCGCCTGCGACGTGGCGATGCACGACCTTGTGCTGCTGCGGCCGGTGGTGCCCTTTCTCCGATGGGCTCTGCGAAATGTGCGACTGGCTGCTGCTCTGCCGCGTCATGGGCGCTGGTCGCTTCGCCCGCGACGACCCGGCCTGCTCAGGCGACGCCGTGCCGGGTTCTGCCATTGAACGCGTCTCTCGGCTGTGGGTTTTGCTGCTGTTGGTGTGCTGCTGCTGCTGCTGATGTTTCTACTGCTGCTGCTGCCGTTGCTACTATTGTCGAGCGCTGCCGGGAATCGTGGGGACGCGTGCAGGCAGTGCGTCAGAGCGGTCGGCACTCACGGCGGGCTCTCCATGTAATCGCTTGCCTCGATGGCTGCTATTGGTCCAGAGCGCGTGGTACAGCGTGTGCCACGTTGGTCCAATGCGGCTGTTGCGTGTTGGATGTTGGGATGTTGTAGCACGGGCGTCCCAATTGTCTAATTCCACCCGTAGCTACTTTCGGCCGGCCGCCGTGAGCCCGCCGAACGTCACTCAGACCGAACCCGCGCCACCTTCACCACAACTCCGCGTCTTCATCATCATCGTCGTCATCATCACCATCAACGAGAAACTTGTCTGAGAACACTTGTCTGAGAACACTTGTCTGAGAACACTTGTCCAAGAAAACTTGTCTTAGAAAACTTGTCCAAGAAGACTTGTCCAAGAAGACTTGTCCAAGAAAACTTGTCCAAGAAAACTTGTCCAAGAAAACTTGTCCAACAAAACTTGTCTGAGAACACTTGTCTTAGAAAACCTGTCTAAGAACCCTGTATTTGCTATGCTATCTGCGAAAGTATATGGCTTGTCGTCTGCTTCTCGCCGCCTAGAATATGTCTGCACATCCTCCCCGCCATCGCTTCCTTCCACCCATCTAACTATGCTCTCGTAGTAAATCTCTGCAGCTCCATACCGTGTCTCGTAAGCTGTGACGTAGTTTCCGAGTCTGCCAGTCGCTGCTCGTCTTCTACTCGTTCTGAAACCTCTTTCGCAGCTCCCTCACCCTGCCTCTCACTCCGCGACTCCTTACGCCCGCGCGCTGCTGGCTGATCTGCCTCTGCGCTGGGCCCATCCCATCGACACAGCCGAAAGAGGACGTCGTCATTATCGAGGCAGTGCGCGAGCGGTACGATGGCGGAGGCCGTCCGGACGAGTACGTCGGTGCTTCCGACAGCGACAGGTCCCCCAGAGACTCGTCTCGTCCGAGGCGTCCGCCAGCTGTCGACGGCCGCGTGCGAGAGCCGCTCTTGGTACCATGTCCCAGCAACCCGTGCATGTGCCGCTCCCCGGACCTCTCGAGCCCGCTGTATGCGATGCTCGTTCGCGTGCTGCCGAGGACCGGAAGGTCGAACGAGCCGTGATCAAGCAACCCCTGCTCTTCAGCTGGACACTTCGACAACGACCTTCGCGCTGAAGACAGGAGAAAGGACCTCGACCGGGTGAGCATCTTTGGCGGCGGTCCTTGCTGTGTCTGCTCGTATGGGATGGCAAACAGTGGCATCGAGTTGGAGCGACGATTGATTTGCTTGCGGGCTACGATGCGCTGCGAAGCGGTGCGCAAGAGCGAGGGCATCTTGGCCTGCACTTTCTTTGCGCCGCGGCGACAGTATAGCTTCACCTGCTGCCCGGAAGGCGTCATGGGTCGGCTAGTACCAGGCTCCCGCACGATCGGAATCGCATACTGCATGCCCGTGGAGTATGTCGCAGGGACTGCAGACGCCGATCGCCAGTACGGTAGACCGCCCATCAATGGGGGAGGCGGTGAGCTCATGCTGGCATCCAGCCACGCATTGACATCTCGCATCACGCCTGAGTCTGGCCGTGGCGGACGAGGTGGAGCATGTAGTACAAGTCGCGGCGAAGGTAGCTCCATGTTGATGGGTATCTGCGGCACCGGGGCTATCACCTCCGGCGTCACTCTGCCGCTTGTCGGCGCTGTCTGCGGCCGCTTGAGCGAGAGCTTCCTCCTGAGTCCACCGTCGTTGTCAGTCCTCAGTAGTTGGCGCGACGCTGGCTTCCAGAGCCGCCTGTGCAGCCACTTCTTCGCCGTGTCATGCTTGCTGGGCTGGCGAAATATCTCGGTGCTAGTCGCTGCTAGCATTGTGGCTGTTGCTTCTCAGATATAACGTTGACGTATGTTTGGATGTAAACGCGTTGTGGCAGGAGTGGAACGGGTGTGCGCGCGCGCAACATGGATCAAAGATAGTCGTGGGCAGAGTTGCCAGTAAAACCACCCATTGCCTGCAGAAGGCGATAGCAAGGACAGCGAAAGGAATAGAAGTCGCGAGCTAAGAGAAGCCGGTGCAGCCTCAAGCTTGCTCAAATGGCATTCACCGTTCGTGGCAGGCAGGAGCGCACAAGGCACCCCACAAACGCCTCATCTCACCACAAACATGGCAGCCACGCGACAAAGAGGTGAATGGGCGTTGGTTACTACTCATAATCTTAACATCCATCGGTGGCGACCATGCGCGAGGGGTATGCGAGCCCGTGCAGCCTCTCAGTGTACCCAAAAAGCAGCTATACCACTCACCAATCGCTCGCCTCCCGATCGTTGCTCACATATACTTCCAGACCAGCACAGCTCCCATCCCTCAAGCAAACCAGAACCGACAGCGCAACGACAGCGCACCGCACGCATGCTGAGGCTCGAGGGCCATCGCGCCGGTGTGTCCTCCGCGGCTCAAGATGTGGGGATTCCCGATTCACATCCCGGGGAGGTCGTTTTGTGCTATTAGTATGGTGGTATGAATAAAAAATTGTGTGATGTTTGCGCCGATCTAAACAGCTTGGGGGGAATAGTATTTCTTACAGTTAGTAAGCCTGGTTGTTGATGCAAGGTCGACCTACTCCTTCAATGCTGGACAGTCTAACTTCTACTGGGAGAATGAAGAAGGAATAGAGCATTCGGCTCGTGCTATTACCATCACGTTCGTCACGTCAGCTCGCCCGGCCTGTTTAGCATTGTCGAAACAGGGCATTTGGAGAGGGTAGGGGTGTGATGGATGGACGACTGCAGGATAGGATTTGGAGACTCGAGCTGGATAGTGCTTTGGAATATCTCTTGTGAGAAGAAAAAAATCTCATTCAACAACTCATAATTACACGCTGCGGCACAAGACCACAGACTATCTAGTGGCGCGGCACAGTCTGCGGAGCAACGCTCGTCAACGTCGGCACAACAGGCTTGATCAACCCGTTATCATCAAAGAACACACGATCGATAGTCGTCTCCCTGTCAGTGCCGTTGCCGTTCGGGATCGCGAAGCGGTGGTACGCGATGTACCAATCATCCGTCCCGGGAACCTGAATGATGCTACTGTGCCCCGTAGCGAGGATACCCTGGCTGACATCTTTCTGCAGGATGACGCCGTGGACGGTCCACGGGCCGTCAATGGACGACGACGTCGCGTAGCCGACGCGGTAGTTCTCCGAGCGCGTGTCGTCGATCGAGTAAGTCAGGTGGAACGTGCCCTTGCGGTAGTTCATGAAGATGCCCTCGCGGAAGTCGGTCAGGCCGGAGATGGCCTTGAGCGTGTCATTCTTCAGCGACAGCATGTCGTCCTTGAACTCGGCGTACAGCGGAGTCCCGTTGCCCCAGAACAGATAGTACTTGCCCGTGGTGGGGTCCTGGAAGGCTGCGGGATCGATTGCCTGGCCTGTCTTCAGCGCCTCGTTGTTCAGGATAAACGCTTGCGCCTGTGCGACGAACGGCCCCTCGGGGCTGTTGGCGACAGCCGCACCGATTGTCTTGGTGTTGTACTGTGCGTTTTGGCCGCTGAAGTAGAAGTAGTACTTGCCCGCACGCTCGATGATGGTCGGCGCCCATGCGTTTCCGACCGCCCAGGGCACGTTGCCCGAGGTGCCGTTGAGCGTCAGGAACGGAGACTTGGGGCGCGTCCAGGAGACGAGGTCGGGAGAGGACCATGCGTAGAAGGTGTTGCCGGCCCAGCCGGGTGTGCCGTCGGTGGTCGCGTAGATGTAGTACTTGTTTCCGAACACAGCGATGTTCGGGTCTGCGTAGAAGCCTGGCAGGACGGGGGAGTCTCTGGCTTGCAGCTTGGGAGCGCTACGCAAGCGCTTAGGTGCGGCAGATGTTGCAGTAGTCAGGGACGCATGCTCGGCTGCGGTGACGGGAAGGACGGTGCCGTGGCGCGGACTCTTGGGTAGCGTGTATGCGGCTGAGACTTTCCAGCTGGGCTTTGAGATATCGGCGGTTTCGAGCGGGATATAGCCGCGGCCCGTATATTCGTCGACGAAGAGGTAGAACTTGTCGCCATTGACGTCGCCGGGGTTGGACTTGAAGACTGTGGGCCCTTCCACAGCGCTGGTACCAGCGTTCTTGCCGATGCAGGCGGCGTCTTGCGTCCATGACTCCAAGGTAGCGCGGAGTGAGGTTGAGTGTTCTTGGATGATGTCCGAGCAACCGGTACCGGAAGCGCCTTCGTCCTTGGTGAAGCGGTAGAAAATGTCGCCCTCCTGGATGACCGTCGAATCTATGCGCGACATGCCGGCGTCTTGCCAGACCTGGGCGTCACTGAAGGTGATAAAGTCCTTCGTGGTGGCGTACAGCATCCTGTGGTAGGTGCTTCCAGTGTGACTGGTATCGCTCTCTGCGTACAGCGAAGAAGCCCAGAAGACAACGTAAGCCTCGATAGTGGGGTCGTAGTAAGCCTCGGGCGCCCATGTGTTGCCGGCAGTGTCAGGTGAAACCTTGACGTGTCGTTGTGTTCCCCAGTTCTTGAGGTCAGTTGACTCCCAGATCTCCAGGTACAAGCTACCATTGCGAACGGCGTCTCCCCACGATGTGCCCGACCCGATGCTCAGGTCGGTCGCGATGAGGAAGAACTTGCCGCCGTCATGTGAGCGCATAAGGAAGGGATCACGCAGTCCTTTGGTGCCCTTGGTTGATGTGATGATTGGCTGCCCATCGTTCAACTCTTTCCAGCTCAGTGCATTGTTGCCGTTACTTGCTGCTAGGTAGATCTGTTCGCCAGCTTTGGTGTTGTTCGTGAAGTACGCGAAGACATAGCCCTCGTATGGTTCAGCTTGTGCTGCTTGTTCCCGTATCTCGACGGGCTTGGCACTGGCTAGAAGAGCCGCGGTGCAGGCAGAGAAGAGCGTTGTGACTAGACGCATGGTCAGAGTAGGTCCTGGTTACTGGGACTTGCTGAATGGTGAGTTTTGGACGTACGATCTGCTCATCTTATACTAAATGCCGAGCCGCCAGGCACGAGTGCTCAGTCGCGCCGATGAGCACAAGGAATGACTGCCCAAATAGGTAGCCGACGAGACACTCAATCTAAGTTTGAATCGCATCACGAGATGTACATACGCGGAAGGAGCCACGAATATAGCAATTCTGTTGTTGATCTGGATTGCGATGACGCAAAGTCCTCGGATTTCAAGCTGCAAATACCACGGTGATATATTGCGGGGTACACGCTACTCGGCGGCGGCGCCGATGTTAGAGTTGAAGTCGTGTCCGGGCGGAGGCAGATTGCTGCGAAACCCGGGGAATATGGGGAAGATCCTTGCGATTTAGCCGAAGAAGTAGTCACTGCCGAAGAAATGGTGGCTTGTCGGCGCATCAATAGCCGAATGCAAGGCTGTAGTCCGGTTTCCAATGAAATCGCCCCTGCCGGAAGAATTTTTGCTCGTGCCAAATGTACTCGAATTGGTCAACTTGCCGTAGAGGGTGTCACCCCTACCTATTTTCCAATCAACTTTCCTACGTATTCGGCCACTGCTAAGATCTTCTCCTCCTGCAGCCTTCTGCCCACAAGCTGCAGACTGACGTGCGCGCCGTCGTAGATTTCCGGATCGTCTGCAAAGGTCGTCAGTAGGTGCAACACAACGGAATTTCGAGCCGGGGCACTCACAGTCGTCCTGAATCTCCTGGTCCTTCTCATCCACCGCCTTGAAGTCACTGCTCTTGACATCAATCGCCTTATCCACACTCGTAACCGGAAACACAACAGTAGTGTAGTCCAGCGCGTTGATCCAAGTCGTATAGCCGTAATACTTGTACTTTTCCCTCCTCGCAGCCGGCCACGGCGCCAGTGGCGAGATGATGGCGTCCACTGGTCTGCCTGTGCTCGTCTCCTTTGCAGTACTGTTCCAGTAATCCATGTACTCCTTCTTCAGGGCGCGCATCGCTACGTTGGTCTCGGCGATCTCGGTGGCGCTGAACTCCTTCATCTCGTTCTGGTACAGAGAGACCTGAGGGGCCATGGGCTCGCCGGAGAGCGCAAAGGCTTCGCGCACGTTGCGGCCGCCGTCGAAGACCCAGGATCTGAAGCCGGTGTCGTTCAGTACCTTGTGGGAAGGTGGCGACCAGGTGAAAATCTCGTGACCGGCGGCCTCGAGAGCTTTTGTCACGAATTCAATCGCGCGACGAATGGGCGCGGTGGGTGTTACGACACCGTCAGTGTGCATGACTCCAAAGACGAGCTTCTTTTCCTTGGGCACAGATTCACCGACAAATTGTAGAAGCTGTTGGATCTTATCTTCTTCCTCACTGCGCCAGGGAATCTCGTGCACGAATGGGTCATGGAGCCAAGGTTGCTGTGAGAGGAGGGCTTTCGTGACCAAGCGCAGCGATCCTGCGGTGGTTCCGAGTGGGCCGACTACCGACAAGACGGTATTTTGACCATCCATGGAATTCGACATGCCTTCGTAAGGCAGGCGACCGGTCGAAGGACGGAGACCATACAAACCGTTGAAAGCAGCTGGGATACGGATTGAACCGCCAATATCAGTGCCGAAGCCTACTGGCGACCCTCTGATACCGATCAATGCACCTTCACCACCCGAGCTGCCTCCGCTGCTGAGGTTGCGATTCTTTGGATTCATTGTGTAGTCGATGATGTTGTTCACTGTCTCACCCGACATGAGAGTGTGCGGTACACTCGTCTTGCAGTACAGCACTGCACCGCTTGCTCTTAGCTCGCGGACCATTTCGCTCTCGAAGACTTTTTCCTTGCCGGTGCCCTTCTTTCCCTCAAAGGTGCCGATCCAGCCCACATAGCCCATGGTCGTCTCGACATCCTTTACGTGGAACTGATCCTTGAGTGAGATGGGAAGGCCATGGAGAGGGCCGACGGGCGTTTTATGCTCTGCGAAGTAATCATCGAGCTTCTTTGCATCGGCGATGGCCGCATCGAAGAAGATCTCGTGAAGACAGCTGAGCTAGGCTTGTTAGCGCTTTGCCTGATCATCGAAGTGAGTTCCGGAATACCAATTGGTGTGCGAGAGCTGCTCTGTGACAGAACGCGCGCGTGACCTTTTCGGCAGTCCAAGCCCCTGACGTGGTCTTTCCCACGATCTTCTCCGCGTCACTTTCAGTAATGCTTAGCTCTTCTTCCGACAAGTACTGCTTGACGTATTCTGTCACGTCGACCTGCTCTTTCACAGATGGTAGATTGTCTATACGCCACGCCTCGGGAATGAGTGCGGAGATCTCTTCGCGCTTCTTAGCCGCGGCATCTTGCCATAATGTCATGGTGATGAGTTTCGGTGACTGTTGCTTGGACTTTGGAAAGATGGGTAATTGCTTTTAGGAGAGAAGGATCAGTGAATAGGGACAGACAGAGGGAAGAGAATATAAGCAACGAAATTTGGAGACATTGCAGCCGATAGACAGCCGGAGCTCCAAGTACTTATCAGTGGAGTGGGGTAAGTTGGAGGCTAACAACTTTCATTTGTAATGCATCTCGGGAGCCTACTTGGAGACAACATTCAAACGTCGATGCCGCAACTGCCAATGAGTGCGATGAAGTTGTTCTGATACTGTTTCGCTCCTTACGAAATGGCGACGCAGGGCAGTAAATCGCCAAAGACATACTCCTGCGGGCATCCGCCAGTGCACACCTACCTTATGGATACTACTAATCCGCCAGTGCGTTGCTTGGATAGGGCTGAGCAAACGGAAAGCCTTGTTGCCTCTAAGCCGGTGACTACTAAACTCCTTAATTCTACGTTATCCGGTAGTGAGTGTGCAGAGATGGGGCAACGACGACGCGTAGATTCACTAGCACTAGATGCAGAACACGATGCATCGGTCACATGATGTTGTCAAGCGACAGACGAGGAACACCAAAATTGTGGTGTGTCTTGTGCTGTTAAATAGGGGTTCGTTTCCGTTTTAAATTCTTCGCAAGAGCAGGACGATTACAAGATTCACGTTTTCTAGCTAGTGCGCAACGTTGTGTCGCCTTAAGAGGGTCCTTTGTGCGAGCTCCTCTCCTCCAGGCCTACAGTAGCAGAGTTTCACACTACAAAGCAGAAGCAATAACAGAGCAGAGGGAACTTTTTGAAAACTGACTAATTAACATGATATTCTTAGGACTTGGAACACCTGTTGCATGGTTCTGGGTGGGTATCTTTGGCGGATGAGGCTACGGTGGTCGATGTGAGTTTTCCAGGTTCCGTCACGTCACGCAGGCGAAAGGTGTGGCGCACGTACTAGAAGGTAAGGCGCAAGCAGGCCGCCTCGAGCATCGACACGCCTCATGCGCGGGCTCGCCACAGTCGTCGTATGCTTCTCGATCAGCTCCCGGCCGCGCCGTGCAATCTTCCAATCTCATCTTGCACCTCACTGCGGTGGCCAAGGCGCGGAGATACAAGGCTCTCGGCACGCGTCCAGGTGATGGGCGGACTTTAGCGGCAGCTCGCGCGCCCGCACTCAGCCACATCCAGTGCTGTCATCACTCCTCGCGGTTCTCCAGCTCTCCACTGCTTGAAAGAAGGCCGCTGTCAGCGCATTCGTTCTCCGCCAACACGTCTCTGACAGTCTCGAATCCGCGATGGGCTTCTCACTCAACAATCCGCTGCCCTCGTCCATGAGGAGTGAGTACCTGTCTCTTACCGCGAATGACTAGTCTCAGAAGTGGTGAGGCTGACCGCGCTGTGACGTCGCTGACAATATGCTGTGCAGGCGAATGCAGGAAAACGGGCAAGATTCTGGCATCCTTTGTCGACCCGCGACAGTCGTTTGGACCCGACAAAATCATCCCGCCGTCTGTTCTAGCAAACGCAAAGGTGCGATTCTTTTTTCTTTGCGCTTCCGGGCTCCCCGCAACGCGCCCGGCTCCGCCCAGTCCCGTGCGAGCCCACGGGTCGACAGGCAGCATGTACTGACAGACGCGCAACAGGGCCTTGCCATCCTCACCGTCTTCAAGGCGGGTTTCCTCGGCACAGCACGCTTCGGCTCCGGCGTCGTCGTCGCGCGCCTCGCAGACGGATCGTGGTCAGCGCCCTCGGCCATTGGGACAATCGGCGGCGGCTTCGGCGGGCAGATTGGCTTCGAGCTGACTGACTTCGTCTTCATCCTGAACGATGCCTCGGCAGTGCGCACATTTGCGCAGGCTGGCTCGCTTACACTCGGCGGCAATGTCTCCATCGCCGCTGGCCCGGTCGGCAGAAACGCGGAGGCCGCCGGCGTCGCGAGTCTGAAGGGCGTTGCGGGCGTCTTCAGCTACAGCAAGACAAAGGGACTGTTTGCTGGTGTCAGTCTGGAGGGCAGTGGCCTGATAGAGCGGAGGGACGCCAACGAGAAGCTGTACGGCCGGAGATGGACAGCGCGAGAGCTCCTGAGCGGCCAGGTCCCCCCACCGCCAGCCGCCGAGCCCCTGCTGCGCGTGCTCAACTCGAGGGTCTTCTCTGGGACTGGTGGCGCCGCAGCCGCAGACGACAGGATGTACAACGACATTCCGGTCTACGACGACTCGCAAGACAACGTTGTCTGGCAAGGACGCAGTGGTTCCGCCATGGGCGAGGGCGTGAGGAGAGATCGCACCGGCTCGCTCGGCCAGGGTAGCCAGCACGCTGGAAATGACGAGTACGAGTACCGCGACCGCCCACAGCGTACGTCGACATGGGCGGACGACGTATACGACCGACAGCCGAACACAGGAGGGGGCGTCAACCGCTCTTTCTCGACACGCGCGAATCCCAACGAGACATTTGACACCATGAACGGCCGCAGCCGGGCGTCCACGTTTGGCGACGACTATTCTTACAGCGACCGCTCCTCTGCGCCTGGGCGACCATCTGCGCCGAAGCCAGTGTTTGGTCAGAGGAAAGCAAGCCTGGGCGCCGACCAGGCGATTGCGAAATTTACCTTCGACCCCGATCAGCCTGGTGATCTGGGGTTCAAGAAGGGCGAAGTCATTACGATCCTGAAGCGCACAGACAACGAGACAGATTGGTGGACAGGGCGAGTGGGCGACAGGGAGGGCATCTTCCCTAGGTATGTTGTGTCCGCACCCAGCACCTTCTCTTCGTCTAACAGACATGTAGCAACTACGTCGAGACTGTATAAATCCGGCACGCGCCTCCTACTTCGATTATTCCTTTCCGCGTCCAAAAGATACCTCCTGCGTATATCTAGACTGCAAACCACAGCTCCTTAGCAAGCCTCGTAACAATTCGACATTTCTTCGGGTACAGCAGGGCGTCAAGGTTTGCCTGCTACGTCTCAGGTGTTTTGCATGTGTTCAAGTGCCCACATACCTATCCATCGTACCTATTCACTTATTTTCTCTCCAACGTACCATTTCTTCGCCTGTACCGGTTTTGACAACTCGTCGCACATGTCACGTCGCCTCCGTTCGGCTAGAGATCGTACCGCACAATGGTCGCCGGAGCTGCCCATCATGAAATTCGTGAACTCCCACAACGCTTATTGCATAGCGTTGCATTCCTCACAATGCGCGATCAAGCGCGCGAATCTTCCAACAGTGCAGACTTGTCCTCAACTCCGCAGCTTCTTGATCGCGAGTCCGTTCCTGGGCTGTGTGTCAAAGACGTTGTTCAGCACAAACAAGGGGCGAGCACTGGACGTGCCTGGTTTCAGACAACAATATCGTGGCCACTCACGCGTCGAGAACTACCCTTTGTATGAGTCTACCCATACACCCTCCGTATGCGTGTGCTCAGAGCAAGCCAGGCCGAGAACCACATAGAGCGTTACCAGAACTACCTCCCGACAATGCCATTAAGTCTCGGCCATTTACTGCGCCATCTCCACGAAGGAATCTTTGCTGGCGCTGCCCATCTATTTAGACACATTGCCCACCGGATTGTTTACTAGTTGCCTCACTAATCAATCTCAAGTCTTTGACTTAAATAGTCTGGACCATGTTCGCAACTCCGTTCGCAACTTCGAGCTACAACGTGCCGTGCGTCACGGAAGTAAAGGGTGAGGACGTGTCTAGACCAAAAGCTGATCCTGCTGGCAAAAAACAAGGCAAGAAGCAAACTAGAGAAGATGTGTGCATAGAAGGCCAGGTATGTAATCTTCTGGTGTTCTGATGTTCTGGTGTCAAATTATGCGAAGATGTTCACGGGGGCTGGACGACGCGAACACAGCACGATCATCAACGAAGGAGCCTGTTCTGAAAAAGTGCGGGCAACGTCAAATAAGAGTGGATATACTTCGTCCCTGAAAGTAAGTGACTCTCAGGAAAATCATCACATTAACAGACTAAAAGCAGCTAGTCTTTGGTCGATGTGTATCTGAACCGGCATGCGATGAATCTGAGCAAACAGAGCAAGCTTTCTACTGCCTACTCTGACCAGCGTAGGCTCAAATCGTATTTCGAGGACATACTTGCGAAGACGACGAATTTTAGGACAACGTCTGAACTATTCACTGACCGGATGGCAGAACTGGCACTCACAGAGGAGGAGCTTCGTGGGCTAGGAGGAAGAAAACACAGCAGAGATCCTCAGATGATGAGCCGAATCATGCGTGCATTCGACGACCAGGCACTTGCGTTTCTGGATGGTCCATTCCTCTTTGATGTCTTCGGGTCTTTGTCAGGCGCTTTGCGGGACCGACTGTATGAGCTCGATTTGCCGCTGAAGGGGATCAAACAACTCGTAGACGATCTTCGCGAACACTGACCGGGAACTTTCGAACAATACAATACTACGAAAGAGGAGGCTGAGGTGACGGCTGGAACGATCCTGCGTTGGCTGGACTCTTCGTACTATGATCGGGAACCGAGGGCTGTAAGCTACGACAATACAGAGTATCGACAGTCCCATGGTCGCTATCGTGACATTACGGTGGATAGCGCTACTGCGACACTTATGAAACTGATCGACAAAATATATTTGCAGGTCCCACCACAACACTCGTCGCACCCGAGCCCAGTACCCTACGTCTCTTCAACCGTTCAAACCGATCCACAAGAAAGCCTACTCCAGAGAGTCAGCAGCCAAACACCCCGACCGTCGAAGATCAGGTCAGCAGGGACATCGTCATCAGTCATGCTGCACAGAAACAAGCACACGAAGTGGCGCTTGAGATCTCGGCTCACCAGTCCCAGCGCGAGGAAGCACGACGCAAAAAGTTCCACGTCAATTTCCAAGCATACGTCACCCTGATTGAGCAATTGAAAGCCTATCGCGAAGGTGGCGCTCATCCCAATGGAGATTTCATAAAGGAGCTCAGCATGCACGACACCACGTCTTGCGTTCACAGGCTCAACCTTCTGTGGGACAAGCACAGCAAAGCTCTCCAAATCAACAACATTGATAAGTTGCGACTAGAACTAAACATACACCTCGAAGCCGCAATCTGCCTCCGGGAGGCGCACTCTATCATGCACATGCTCTTGTACCACGAAAGAATGTGGTGGGATGTTGCTCGGGCCGGCTGGGATTTGGATCAGATGCGCGAATTGCAAGCTGAGATGGTATAATCGGCGCATGAAGCTCCTCTGATGTAAACGAAGCCAGACGTGGTCGCAATCTGTCAGGCTTTGCAGGATGTTCATGACCAGCAAGCATATGCTCGAGCCACTCAAATCGCCGAAGCCGCGACGTAGCGACCCAAGCTGGCCTCCCTGGCGAAGAAGCGTGATCACCCTCCACGAGTGTACAGGTCAGTTCCTGTTGTAGGCCAGGGTACCCTCTCAGTCAATGCTGTCGCACTTCCAAGGCTCAACGATATTGCATTCGTACAAGTGACTAACAAGCAAGGTGCTCCGGCGGAGTCTTTCACCACTTTCTTGGAATGCGACGGTGCAGATGGTGACGATGAAATGATGGACCTCGATGCATATGTGGGCATCTGTCCCCAGTTCCAATCAGGCAAGGGTGGTACACATGTCGACGATGCCAATCATCCGTGCAACAAAGACCATCCGTACATTTTAAAGTGGAACTTTCCCTGCCCTTATCGGGTCCAGGTCCAAAGGACTGACTGCCCGTTTGGTCCGACAGGTTGCAAGTATGTGCACGAGTCCATTATCTTGCCAATGGAACAGCAGCAAATCACTCTGCATGCGGCGCCTCAAGGCTCTGGTGTGCGAGCTGCGGCGCCACTCCAGATGCATGTACAAGGACTGCTCAACCAGAACACGATTACAAACCCCGATGCTCAATTCTTCCTCCTAGCTGGTAATGGCGCTACAATGGACTCCAGGGACTCCGACAACATCTGTAAGAGATTCGCCAATAAAAAGTGCAACGGCAGCGGCAACGGCAGCCCACGCATCCATCTACAGAATGGCAACCGGCCTGCATCTGGCCCTTCGAATCCGCAGCAGAATCAACCTCAAGGCACCGGAAAGACAGAGGAACAACTCATATTATGCATCCACTTCGCAGCCGGCAACTGTCGAGCCGGCAACACCTGCAATAACAGCCACGACCCGCACGACGCCCCCACCGGCACCAACAACACCCGCACGCCCAACCTAAAGCAGCCATGCACCCATGAGCGCAAAGGCCCTTGCACGCGTGCAAAGTGCTAGTACCAGCATAGCAACACCAGGTCCACCAACTACGGGAAGGTACCGCCCGCGCCCCAGGGTCAATCGTTACAGATATATCAAAGCATTTGAAGCGAAGGAGTATCCTGAAGAAAGCCGGCCACGCATCGACAAGTAGGTGAATTACCCCTTCACCCTGGGCATTGTAACCCGTGTTAAGCAGTATGGAAGACGACGTCAATGCATCAGACTGGATGCCTCTAATACCCAAAATCGATGACGGTGTTAGTTTGGCGCACATTGTGCCCGATCTCATGTGGACGGTGAAATAGGATCCAGACACCTGGACGAAAGACGATCGTGACATCGCCAACGTCTGAGACACTGGTTTCGGCAGCCGCTACCGCAACACGTCGACTGCTGACCTCCGTCACGTTGTCAAAGAGTTTCCGGACTTAGAGCCAGAGCCCATCTTCAATATCGTCTTGTACGATCTTGACGGCTGGTATAATGAGGTTGTCATGCCGAAAGTCCGAAGGGTTGCGAGTTTGCGGATGGAGCTACGCTAGACGTCAAATCACAGCTGCGATGCAGAATGCCGTAGAAGGAGGGATAATCACAACCCGACTTGCGCAGCAGCGATCACACGGGGAGGGTGTCTTCTGAGAAACTTCATATATTCTGGTACCAGCGGGTCGGTAGAGTACGGTGTCAGAAACTCAGCTCGAGCTGTGGCTCTCTTATCTCGAAGTACATCGCTGGGTACAAGATGTGCGCCCATCTCTCTCGCGATGGCTCGCCGAGCCCGAAAACGCGCTCCCTCGCTCGTAGGACGTTTCGCTACGAGCTTCGAGGAATGTTTCTGCCGATCTTCGACATGTGTTACTTTGGCATGGTTGCGGACATTAAGGTCCGTTCCTTTGTTTCGACAACTAGCTTGCGACTGTTCTTCCTTCCTTCCAAGCGCTTTGTCGCTACGCTGCGTCTGGCTCTGGCCAGCAGGCTCGTTGATAAGGTAACCTAGAGTTCGTTAGGTGCAAGTAATGCACCGTTTCAATTGAGGAAGCTCTATGAGCAGTTTATGAAACCACCCACAGCTGGCTCCAGAAATGATTGCGCCTGGTGGACAGGCTCAGCTCAAGTGGACTGCATGTTTGTCAGCGTATATTGGGATTCCAATCACGATTCATGCAGTCTAAGTTCTTCCTTAGCTTAACTGAACCGATGTCGTCCATCTTCTAGGCAGCGATTGTTTCATTCATCTCGTGATGTAAGTTACGCCAGTACTCTTCACCAAATAAAGTCTGGTTTCGCTTAATCGAATGCCTAGACACACTCTGCCACTGAATTGCCGACGTCATCTCTTCTTTCCGTTCGGATCTCTCTGGCCCCTTGCACGCTTTGCAGGGGGCAAGTATGTAACAAGCGGCTGTCTTGGTGCCCGCGAGGTACGGGAGACTGGCTCCTTCTCCACGTGACCAGAGACTGTTTTATCAGCCCCACAGGAGCTGCCTGCTGCCGGCTTGTCTAAGTGGGCGCGTGCTATTTTAAGGCTTTCTGAGGAGCCATTTCGTTCCTTCCTTGGACTAAGCGTCTGTTGGACACTGACTCTGGCCTGAACATTGGTTTCAGGGCTTTTTCGGAGTCGCTTATTGTCTCGATTGCAATCAAGGGACTCGGCACTGATTTCGCTAAACGATCGCGTTGGCCGTACAGACGCTTGCTCTGTATTCTTAGCCTTCATACTCTTTTGATTTGAGGGAGACTGGACGTCAATCGTTTCGAACAAAATTACCGGTACAGATGACTTTGAAACCTTGTCGGTTGGTAGTGATGGTCCTGGCTCCTGGAGAACATGGCAATCGGAATTGTGGTCATTTGCTCTCGACAAACTGCCCGTTTCCGTTCCGGCGGCAACATCCATGTTACCAACAGCTCGGCCATGTGATACCATGCGCCACGGCTTTAGCTCTTGTACTCTGAAAGTATCTGTCGAGCTTGATGTGATGCTCTCGGACCTGATATTCCACTTGGTGCTAGCCTGAACAACGTTCAATGTGCGCTCTTGACCAAACTCGCCCGGGCGCGTGCAAAAGATCTTTTGAAACCTTGGAGAAGCTCGGAAAGCTGATTCTGACGTCATGGGACGAATGTTGCGATCTTGTTCTTGCTGACTTGGGTAGCCTACTGCCAGAGGTGCGACAGAGATAGAGGAGCGTCGTGGGCTAGCTTGCGCTAAAATCTTGTGCTTCTTACATGGATAGTCGGGTAAGCTGTGCTCGGTTGACTTGCGCTTTCCTGAAGACTGTTTTGTACCACTGCGCGCGAGTTCTGGTCTGCTGTGCTCAGCGCTAGCATTGTAGACAATGAAGTCAGTTGTGCCGGTCTCACCACTTCCGTACTCGTTGTCAAGGGTTGGCTCTACAGGGCTATGCTTCATCGCTGGTGCAAGGGCAGATACGATTGCCACCGAACTCTGCAGCTCTTCCGCGGTTGCTAGTGGAGGTATGAGAGGAGATTGCGATGGAGACGGATACGGAGCTTGTGGAGCCCGAGAGCAACGTTCTTTGTCACGCGACTGCTTCGGAAGACGCCCCGCAGCCTGTTCAGACGCTCCTCGAGTGGTCGGTGTTTCTGATGGTTCAGGGTATATCAATGCGCCGTATATGTTCGGAAGGTTGCGAGTTTTGACAGTGCCCTCAAGCAGATTGCCTTCAGAATCCAGTTGTATAACGTTGTGGAACTGCTCGGAATGTACAACCATCTCATCTCGAGACTCCGCATATATGACGTAGCCCGCCTTAGAGGCAGCGTTCCGATATTTGTTGGCTGTCATTGATGCTTTGACCTTTGCGCGGGCCAACGCTTTCCTTCTCGTATCATGGTTCGCTGTTTGGAAGCCTGACTCCGTGTACGTCCCTCTTGTGGCTGTCGTAGGAGCGAGGTATGTCGAACCGTAGATCAAATCAAAGAGGTTCGAGCGAGGATCGGCTGCGAGGCGTCCAATCCCAGCACTGCCCATGCTATGCACGTAGTCGCTCTGTGAGGGTTCGCAGCCGTGGATCAGTCTGAAAATGTTGCCATTCGCCGGTGGGAGGGTTTGAACGCCTGTGTTATGGTATGTGGGCAGAGCTTCTAATGATGCAGCGATTGGATCTGGGTCCATAGGATCCAAAGATGGACTTAGACATTCTTGTGGGTACAGTGCTCGAATGATGCGCACTTCGCGAGCGATATCGTCTAGCGGGCGCGCAATCACGACTTTTTGTTGAAATGGCATTTCAAGAACACGCAGGGATCGGGTACTGAGTTGCGACGCGTAAAGAGAATCGGTTATGCCAGAGCGGCTGTTCGGTGTGAAGCAGCGTGGCTGGGGAAGGCGCGGTGGGCTGCAGCAAACAACGGAATTAATTAGCGCCCCTGCAGGTGAAAGTTGGTAGCAACCAGAACTTCCTTCACGGCAACAATCAAGCTGATAGATCCGCAGATGAACGACTCTTCCAATGTGAAAATACTGCATCCGTGCTGGACACGCAACAGATTGGTTCAGTTCTAGTAAGTGTCACCCCTGATCTACAGTTGACTAAACCCTGGAACACACTAAGCTTTGTTGCCCCTATAAATTCGATGCAGGGCCAAGTCTTTCAGGGAGTCACTTCAGTACCTGTATCTTACAGACTCTAAAAAACGATCCAAGCGAGACGATTCACCCACCCACCATGTCGGGCACAGACAGCTCGAATGACACGTATACTTGCAGTGCTGCATCTGCAACTGTTTTTCAGAAGATCTGCTATCCTCCGTAGCATCTTTGGGAAGATACCATCTATTCGGTGTTGCGCATTCAGCAGGATGAAGCGAAAGACTTTCAGTCAGCACTCTAACATGCTCGTCAAGAACAATTTTGTTGACAACATGGCCGTCGAAGTCGAACTCTGCTTGACTCTCGTAATCTCTCGCTGCGCTAGGAAGGAAACATAGCAGAGACAGCCGCTGCGTTGTGCATTTCGAGGGAAGAAGTGATTGACATGTTAAATAGACAAACTCTGCAACACAACAGAAGATACGATGCAGAGCTCGCTAGAAAGAGCGAGACCAGCAGCAAGCCGCAGTTTCTGATACGGAATCGTGCAAGTAGCAGTGGCGAGAGGGTCCAAAGCCCGAGAGCGGACGCTTACAACGATATTAATTCCACCAAAGACCGCTTCGCGACCCGGCAGCTTGGAGAAGTCCTTCCAGATGAGACTGCCCGCATCAGCAGTGACGGAATAAGCTCTTGCACTTGCGATTGTCACATGAAGCCGGCTGCGGTCGTTCAGGAAGGGTGGTCCTACTATGGAGCCTAGGCAGGAGCGAGCTGGGAGACAAACGACAACAGTCGCCTCTGAAGCTCCAGCGGTCCCAAAGCCATCACTACCGCAAATTTACCGCGTATCGATTGCATTCCTATCTCCAGATCAGCATGGCCAAGGCCAAGAAGCAGAAACTTTCAGTGCAGCTTCGCCCTCGCGAAAATGGCGGAAGCACTGCACCGACTGCATGTACGAAATTACCATGCTCTCCAGGCCCGTCTTCAACTACACCAAGCGTTCCAAACATATCAGATCTTACACACTTGACATACGAAGAATACAAAGCGTTCGACCTCAGCAGCACCCAGCATCATGATCTTATCGGCAATATTCGCGCCGAAGTACCAGTTATGGACGTCCACGAAATCGACAACTGGCTCCTTAACTCTCTCGCGAAACAGCTCGAGATATGCATCTTCCCGACAGCCAAGCTGATGCACATCAACCCCGTTGCTGTAAAGCGAATGCTCGACACCGAGTTCCGGAAGGCTTATGGACAGGACGTGGAGGACAGCATCAGCGGGCAGAAGCAGCAGCGGAGGAAACGTCATGATTCAGCTGAGTTGTCGGACAACTGATCAATGCGGCCTGCTTCCATAAGTTAAGGAGGATGTTGTTCGCATGAAATGCCAGCGTGGAGAGGCCGTGGTGACGTCACTTGCCTATGGCATCTTCTTTGTACTCTATAATGTTTCAGTAAGGGTATTGGACGGTATGCTGTGCGTTGTTCCGTGCCACGATTTGGGGTGAGCTTTTTATGCTGCGTGATGTGCTGTTATTGTTATTGTTGTAAGTTAACGTAACTCGCATTCCTCAAAGGAGCCGCAAGCGCGCTAGCCTAAAATTATCTCTCTCGCACTGCGTCCCACCGTTCAGATCTCACCCCATTTCAATGTCTCACGAAACAGTCTTGCGTCGTGACTCGGGAGCACCAGTATTCGAAGGGTCACCCGCGATACTCGGCACCGTTGCATTCAATGCGGTGCCTCTGTACATTTTGAGCCGTGCTTACTACTTTTCCTCACGGTGTCAGCGGACCTTGGCAGCATACATGCGTTGCAACATCGATTGCATAATGACGGAGCGCCCTTTCTCGCTTCCCAATCATGCTTCTAATCTTCGATGATCCTTCTGGAAGCCAGTGCAACGACACGACAACCTCATTGGCTCAGACCAGCAGAAGTGCGGTGAGATCTTAGCAGAGACTTATTATGCACCAGCGACTCATAGGGCTGCATAGCTCCATGGCGACGAGGTCCGAGCAGCACGGGCAGGATGCCATTATTCAGCCTCTTGGGTCATGACAGCAGCGAGCTAAACAACGCGGAGCCGTTACCGCTAGTTGACTCAAAATGGGGGCGCAACGGTGGACGAACCGCAGTCGTTGCTGGCAATGCAGGCACAGCCCCGGTCGACATCCTCGAGATGCAGCCCTGGATCCAGCAATGTGGATGGTCTGAGACATTTCCGATTCCTGGGAAGGATGGCTGCTAATGCGAGAAACGTTCATGCTTGTGCCTATCGATAAGGTACAGCATGTGGGAGGCGCTCCAAACGACTACATGCTGCATGCCTTCGCATAGCTGCTCAATCTTGGAACATGTTCGCAATTCTCATGTTGTGTCGAGCGGGCTACGAGGCTGTGGTTGTTTCGACCCCGGTTGATCTCTCAAGTTGGCTCAAATGCGGTCGAACATGGACCACCAAACTGCTCGGCACGCTGCCCGCGTCAACGGCTAGCAAAGCGTCAGCCTCATCACCGATTAAACGTGCTACAGATAGCCTGTTGCCGTTATCTGCATCATCTGGCATGCAGCACCACGTCACAGGACGCACCGCAATGTCGACACTCTCAAAAATCTCACCTCCAGAGCAGCAGAGGGTTCGCTATGAATTCGCAGCAGAGCTGCACGAGAAGTCGGTCAGCCTGGCAGCAGCAATCCATCTGAACCAGCTAGCGCAACGCCCCCGAACCAATCTAGCGAGGTGGTTGCATCGTTTATCTCGCCTATGACGAACGAACATTAGCATCAGAACATGGACGCGTCGTTTCATTCGTCCGCCGAGTGATTCGAGAGATGATGCTGCAGATACTGCAGGGCACTGCAGCTGGGCCGAGCTGGGAACGTCTTTGCCTGGCCGCCTTCTCTTGCCTTGCGCGTCAACTCTCCGACGCGTTCGGGCGCTCCGCGACGATCTGAACCGTGAGTCGTGCTGAGCGGGGTCCAGCGGCTGTGCTGAGAGTCTGACAGCCCCACTTGTTTTCTTACAGCTCTCGAAATACCTAGGTCACGGCTGGGGGCTGAAAGAGTTGTCATCTTTCAAGAGATATTTATTAATTATCCTCAAGCCCATAATGGACCCCAAACACCATTCAGAGCCCCTAGTTACGACTTGGGAATGACCATGGCATCGCAGGTATCCCCCAACGACTTCATCAACATCACCCGACCTCAATCACGAGCTCTAAGCATGAACGGCGAGGCCTTCGCCGCCGCCGCGCTGCGGACACCCCTGTTCGTCAAGAAGCAGGCGCCACAGAGGAACATCGACGAGTTCTGGGACAAGTTCACAACGAAACACCCGGGAAAGATCTTCACGATCCTGCCGGACAACCTGTACGCCAAACGTGCAGCGGCACATGCGCCCAAAGGAGCTATTCCAGGAAAGAATGCCCTTGCATCTTATGAAGAAGCTGTCTTTGCTTGTAAAGCTAAGGTGGCCAAGATTGTCAGAGAGTGCCGGAGACTGAACCAGAAGTATCGCGACCCTCACTTCGACATTGAGGCCGACTTCAAGAGAACGCAAGCCTTCCCAGATATACCTCCTGATTGTCTGACAAGCCTGGACAAGGAAGTATCTGACTTTCAGCCCATGTCTGTCAAAAGGGTAGAGGTAGGACATTGACGATGACTCACAGCTCTGGGCGCCCAGCTGACAAGCAACAGGACATCTTCGAGAGTCCTCAATTCTTCATTGAAGGCGCGACCGCGAACGATGTGCGACAAGGCAACGATGGCGACTGCTGGTTTATGTCAGCTTTAGCAACGATAAGCAACAAGGAGGAATTGATACAAAGAGTGTGTATTGCTCGAGACGAGCAAGTCGGTGTATATGGATTCGTCTTCCACAGAGGTAGGTACCCTGATATGCATCCCTGCATAACACTCACTTATGCGGTACAGACGGCGAATGGATCTCTGAGGTTATTGACGACAAGCTATACCTCATCAAGGAGGACTTCGATGAGGCAAAGATCGAGCGCTACCATTGGCTGGAGCTCCAGAACCGCAAAAGTCCCGAGGAGGAATACAGAACGGTCATGCAGACAGGCTCGAGAGCCTTATACTTTGCACAATGCAGCGACTCGAACGAGACTTGGCTTCCCCTTCTCGAGAAGGCCTTCGCGAAGGCTCACGGCGACTATTCGGCTATCGACGGCGGCTTCGTGGGCGAGGGAATCGAAGATCTGACAGGCGGTGTCACCTCGGAGATCTTCGCTACCGACATTCTGGACAAAGACAAGTTTTGGCGCGAGGAGCTCATGAACGTCAATAAGACATTCCTCTTTGGTTGCGGTCAGATGGGCGGCATCTACGGTGAGCGCAAGGGCATTCAAGAGAAGCATGCATATTCTATTATGGAAGCTCGTGAGATCGACAACCAGCGCTTGCTCAAACTGCGTAACCCGTGGGGTCGGACCGAATGGACTGGCCGTTGGAGTGATGGTTCGGAGGAGTGGACCCCTGAGTGGATGCAGAAGCTCAACCATAAGTTCGGCGACGACGGTGTCTTCTGGATCTCTTACAAAGACCTGCTCCGGAATTACCAACACTTCGATCGCACTCGCCTCTTCGGTCCCGAATGGACCGTCTCTCAGCAATGGACAAGTGTCAATGTCCCTTGGAGCGTCGACTATCTGGAGACCAAGTTCAAGGTCACTTTGGACAAGCCCAGTCCCGTCGTCATCGTGCTCAGTCAACTCGACGATCGCTACTACCAAGGTCTCGAAGGACAGTACGAGTTCAACTTGCAATTCCGCCTTCACAAAGACGATGAGGACGAGTACATCGTTCGCAGCAATGGGACGTACTACATGAAGCGATCTGTCTCGACCGAGCTAGATCTTGAGGCTGGTAATTATACTGTTCTACTGAAGATCAAGGCAACTAGGTCTCAAGACCAGACTCCGGACGAAGTTATCAGAGCGACCTGTACCAGGCGACGTGAGAAGCTGTTGGCAACTGGTCTCTCCTACGACCTGGCGCACGCAAAGGGACAATTCAGAGAGTATGAGAAGGAGAAGGCTGAACACCGTCGCGAGCAGAAGAACCGAAGTAAGAAAGCTGAAGCGAAGCGCGCCTTTGAACGCGAGAAGAAGTTGCGCAAGAAGCAAAGGCTTCGAGAGCAGAAGAAGGCAGCTAAAGAAACTCGCAGGATGAATCCACAGGGAGAGATCAAGGAAGTTGTGCACAGACTCCAAGACCTTGGTCTGGGCATTGCTGTTGAAGAGGAGAACCGCACAGCCAGCGAGGAGGAAGCTAAGCCTAGCCATCCAGCTGTCACAAGGCATCAGTGTGCTACAAGTGCTAGTGTTGTTGGTGAACGCTCATCAAGTCCAAACGGCTTCCAAGGTCGTGGCGGTTACAATCGTGGTCGCGATGGCTACAACGCCGCCCTTCCGGGGGCCCTCCAAGGTCGAGGAGGCTATAATCGCAACGAACAACACGGCTCAGCCATGGCGGAAGCGCTTACTCTTCAAGGACGTGGCGGCTCCCCAGCCAGCAACCAAGGTTTTCAAGGTCGTGGCGGATACAATCAGAATATGCCTGGAGAATTCCAGGGCCGGGGCGGCTACAACGCTGAACTTACCGGCTCCTACCAGGGTCGCGATGGATACAACGGCCGTGACGGGTACAATGGAAGGGGCGGTTACAATGAGAGTCAGATCACTGACTCGCCAATCCCTACGCCCCAGCCTACTCCCCAGCTTGAGGAATTCCACCCTGGCACTCCATCTGAGGTGCCCTACAGTCCGCAGCCTGAACGCAGAGCAAGGACATCCCCAGCACCATCGCGCCGCGCTACGCTTTCGCCTATCCCTGGTGTACGACCCGCCATACATATCACACGAGGCCGTGGTACCAGCGTAAATTCGCTGAAAACCCGACATGGTACCTACTCACCGAACGAGATGTCTGACAACTCCTCTTGGGACTCTGATCTGGCAGACTCCATCGATACTGATGTCTCTGACGATGACGTGAATTCGCCACGTCTAATTTCGCAGAGCCAGATCCGCTACCATAAGCACAATGGTCGGAAATACTACGCCACCGAGGACAGAGACGAGGATGAGTTTGAGCGTGACCCCTGGAATGCTGTTTGCGTTATCGGTCTTCGCGTCTTCTCTAAAGATGCGGAAGTCGCCATCGAGGTACAGCACGGCGAGCCAGGAAAGAAGCGCGACGCAGACGCAGAGAGTGGGGCAAGCGTCAGCACTATTCGCAGACGCCAGAAAGAGCTTGATGTTGATGACAGCGCTGCTGATGCGACGTCGCCGATGCGGACCAAGAGCAACATGGACGAGGCTCTGAAGGGCGAGGAGAAGAGGCAGGCTGAGGCTGAGCTGGTCAGTCACGTTGAGACTGCGCCTGCAGGCAACGAGCTTAGTCGTCAAGGTACCCTTTCCTAGAACTTCGGTCTTCCAGCATACTTTCGTTTAATTATAGGGAATTAGTTCACTGCATGGTGTGTACAAGATGTGAGGCAAGCAAGCCGTTTTCGGATTCATTTCTGAGCGATATACCTGTCATTACCCTTGCGAGAATTAGTACAGTAATGCATGTCGTCTCTACCCAATCTCGTCATAACTTCTTGTTATCGTTCCAGATCCCCTGTTCTGTTGCTTCACTCAAGCGGTGAAAAAGCAGCAAGTACATCTCATTCGAACGCTTATGATCGCATCCATAACATGTCCGGTAAATGGCATTCACCTACCGCAGCGCAGTAGCTCATGATGTCTTGGTTAACAGCAGCTAAGTGCTGCTGCAATTGTATGGATCTGTTACACTGCACACCTTCACCCACTGTTCACACTCCAATCTCCAGTCTACCACAGCGCCCACTTTATAATCCTGCAGAGCGCACATGGCCCGTGCGGCCCCAATAGAGTTAAGTGTTGCGTTAAGTGCATCAAGGTTGGTTTCGCGAAACAGCTTATTGTCTGACAGATTGCAAAAGTAACGTCACTCTCATTTCCAGAGTGGGGTTGGGAATTTTTTCAGAATGGGCGTTACTATTGCAGCCATTCTCTGACAGTTAAAACATTTGGTTGATTTGCTCGAGTCCAAGTGAGCTAGTAGATATTGAGACTACATGTGGTACTTGCGCGATACTCTCGATTCACGTATACATAGGCCCGGGTACATTGGTATATAATACTTTACAAAGAACCTACATCAGGGAGACTCTCACCAATATATGTGGCCGGTAAGCGCAACAGCGGCAAGCGCAACCACTATGCTAGTATTCAGCACATGCTCAGCAATGCAATTGTGCTCAAGCCAAGTGAAGAACGACGGCGCGGCAACGAAAGTCTCATGATCCTCGTCCTCAAATTCCACAAGTTCGACCTGCTGCAGCCACTCTTTTACGTCACTATGTAGTTGCTCAGGAACGTATTTCAGCAGATCATCGGGCTCACACCCAAGGTCTAGTCGTTTCGTGACCCTATAGGCTTTCGCACGAGATATGTTCAGATGCTTTGCTGCGACCACGATGTTGGATGCTGAGTCTTCTGGTCGAAGTGGCCAGGCGTATGATTGTCCCCCTGCGAGCTTGTGTAAGCCTTTGGGCACAGTGGCCCTGTGGAAGTCAGGGAAGCTCCCGGGCAGGTGAGCTGCGTCGATGAGCTCGGTGCGTACTATTGGAGCTACGACGCAAGCCTTGTCGGCGACCGATTTATGATTTGGCCTGTTAAAATCATTTTGAGACGAGGCAGCCGGCTCGTGCACCGTTATTCGAATGCTGAATGCCACGCTTTGCGAATCAAACATAGCGACCTGTATGACGGGCGACATTGTCAGGTAAGGCATGCTGGACAGCTTTCTTTCCTTTTGAAGTATCAAGACTGCCGTTGTAGCAGGTTTCGAGACTTGCAACTCATCGAAAGAGTGTCTCATCCCAATCTGAGACTGAAACAGGTCAGTGTGCAGCCCAGCATAAACGTCCAATAGTGTATCCTCCTGATCGTCCCAGTTGGTCTCGGTATTGTCGGTTTCGTACTTGTCAGAGTTATCGTACGGAGACGTGCTAGTACCGTCAACCGAAGCCTTGACTGCTGCTTGTGAGAGGTATTCTGCGTAGTCGAACATGAGATCCTGTAGAACTGGTGCAATGCGTACATCTTCGTCTGCTAAGAGATCTATCGGCCCCTCAGCTAAGGTCGGGTTGGCGAAGTCTGCATTCAACGCCAGACCAATACGTGGATCTTGTTGGACTTCATCATGGACCACACCATACTTAGACAGGATAGAGCCAATAGTTTCACGACAACCCAGAGTGATTAGTTAGGCATTTTTCTCGAAGAGTTCTTTGAGTTTTCTGAGATGGTCATCATCAGTTCGGACATCTTCTGATGGTTCAATCTCGATGTCAAAATCTTGCGAGAGGAAACTGGATGCGTCTGTCTCGAAGTTATCATCGTGAGAGCAGGTCAAAGTACCGCTTGAGTGTTGGGAGCGCCGTGGCATTGTGATGCTTGAGTATCCCAAAAGTGAACTGGACGAGAAGTCTAACAGATACCGGTACCGAGACATGTCTTTGTTCAACAGTATTGGTTTGCACACGGGAGATGTTTGCCAGGTGAAGAATGAGACACCCATTAGCTCGTAACAGTTGGCCTTGGAATAGTTGGCTCTGTGCGGTGAAGACCAGCCTGCAACAAGTCTTTGATTGACAGTGACTATCGATTCTCTGCGGTCGAAGCAGATGGTGAGGGTTTATCCTGAACTGCTTTCCGACAACCCGTCGTTCGATTTTTATAATGATGTGGGGACTGTTGACTAAAGATTGCGGGACCTCGAGTGAAAGTTGGCGGTGGAGCGGATGACAATGCATAGGTATGCAAGCAGCCAGTTCGTACTACACATTGTCAGCAACAACCAAACACCCCATCATCGAATCAACCAAAACATCGAACGAAATGTCGGCATCACGGCGAAAATCAACAGAGCATGCCAAAGCACAACTCTCGCCTCTGCTCAACAACGCGGAGTCGCCAGTACCTCTATATCACCTCTTCCAACAACAACAGGATGGCATCGCAGTAAACATCCATCTTGTTGACAGTGAAGAGATGACGATACCGCCATCGACGAACAGCAGATTGTTCGAACGCCGTGTTTTGCGACTGCAAGATCGATGCACTCTTCTGCGTGTCGAACGGGCAGATGGCAGTGCGCCATTCAACAAAGAGCTGCTCGAGGTTCCTTCCAGTCCATCTATGGTTTCAGCGCAGTCAAACCATTATGACCCAAATATCGATGAGCTCGTCAGCCGGTACGCGACACCAACTCGCAGTCGGTGCATCGCAAACCTTGCATCCTCGCCTTCGATGTTTGCGCAACTTTCGGCGACCGTGACGAGCCTGAGCAATCGACCCTTCAGGTGCTCTTCCTCTTCTGCTCCACAGTCAGATTATTGCCTTCTATCGACGTCGCACGGTCTGCAGCGAGTCACTGCGTGCCAGGGTGCTGTCCATCCCAGTCCTGTTCGTGACTATGGATCCAGCCAGCCATCGCATAAGAAGCACAATAGCGTGACGATCTTGATACATTCCCAAGGCATGCGACGTTTTGATACGTTTGGTATGCCTGCTTCTCGCTCTCGTCCACGTCACAAGCGTTCATCAAACGAGGCGCTGGATGAGTGGGTAGAAGCGGGCTCTCCAGTTCTCGACGATTCCTCACAGCTGCGTGCAGAAAATTTTCTGCAAGACCTTGAGTGTGCACTTCCATCCATGTCATCGATTAACACTCAGTCAATGAAACGATGGAATGATACTGCACCATATTACGCGCCATCTCGCAAGATGACCCCTGATGTACCAAGCGGGTCTTCTTCTTGGGGTGCACGCCGCCACTCAAATGATGAGCTGAAGGATTTTGTTGACGTTGAATGTCCTTCCACACCGTTACTCAGTGATGCCTGCTCCGACTCCAGCTTCAGCTTCGTGGAGCCATTCAGCTCACCTGAAGCTACTACCGAGGTCCTCGCACGGGCAAAAGGTCGCAAGAGCGCCGACCAGCAGATCATTGAAGAGGAGGCCTCCAGGAGCAGCAGAAATGTGCTGCTTTCATATCCTCCAGAACAAGCCAGCCTGGATCAGCAAGAGCTGCAACTCGATGACGATGAGTGTCCATCAGTGAGCGCTCCTTCAGATACTGGCCAGCAGGAGGCCACACACGCGCAAAACGATGTGCAATACACAGAAGCTAAGCTACGCGCTTTGGAAGACCTGCTTGTTGCTGAAAGTCAAAAGCTGTCCTCTGGTGCACCAAGACACCCTCAACTTACACCGAACATTCGGGAAGTACAGACCACCGAGCACGCGATCCCACCGGGTAAACATGCCCTATCTCACACAGCAACAACCACGGTCCTTGACGAGCGGCCCATGCGACCGATGGTCCAGCTTTCGATAACCGCATTTAAGACAGTCTTCGAGCGACATCCTGTGTCTCTAGCAGGTGCAGACGCGCAGCAGAACGAAGCTCAGCTATCAAACAGCTCCACACCAGATGCTAGTCTCCCTGACGGCGGTCTCACGCCTCTAGCCATCGTTGTCATTGTCAGCGCCTGGGTATTGTGCGCGCTGTTGCGCTCGCTTGTTCGATCAATGGCAAATGGTGAGTCAGTTCAGGGAGGCTGGATTGTTGAGGATCTGACGGTTGCGATCGTGTCGGCGGTAATGACGTGCATTGGATTCCACGTCTCGCTCGCTGAACGCATCGAGGCCTACGAAGAATAGGTTTGGCGAAATACGGATGCGCTCGTACAGGGAGGACAGGTTGTGCTCGTAAGCTGACCAACCACATTGCGATATATGCTCCTGGGCTTGTAGATGTCACAACAGAAAAGAGACCTCTGTATTGCACATCACCTGCTGCTCTTGGTTCGAGGAATTGGAGGAGTCTAGCTAGATAGATGCTCAGGAAATGGCCTCAAAAGGTAACGAGTGGTTATAGACAAGTTCATAGTGTTGAATGACGCGTAAAGACACAGATACTAGTCTGATGGCCACGCTGCAGCATCGTGAATGTATTGCCAGCTTCTGTACCACGGACGCGTTGACGCTAAGCAAAAACGCCTAACGTCATCTCTGGCTATAACGTACTCCACGGGTGAGTCGTTCATACTGCCAAGACCACACCAACATTCTACTTCACAACGCAATGCCTTAAAAACAACACAAATCTAAGCCCTTTAAAGAAGCTGCAATACAGCTTGCGCTTCAGGCAGTTAAACAAGACGCGACGCTCACTCTGCAACGAGCTGCAGCTATATATAACGCGCCTTACAACACGCTACGCGATCGATACGCAGGACGCACTGCACAAGCCAATTGCACGCGAAAATCACAGAATATAGATCAGACTAAGGAGGATGTGATTGTTGAGTACATACTTAAGCTAGATGCTAGAGGATTTGCCCCTTAATTGGCTGCTGTAGCTGATATAGCTAATTCTTTGCGCGCTAAGTGTAATATAGCCTATGTTAGCATAAACAAGCCTAATACGTTTGTTAAGCACTGCTCTAACCTCTAAGTTAAGTTTAATTACAAGTATAACTATAAGAGAGCCCTGTATAAGGACCCTAAGGTTATTAGGAGCTAGTTCTGCCTAGTAGAGAATACTAAAGCTAAGTATAGCATCTAGGATAATAACACATACAACTTAAATAAGACAGGCTTCATAATAGGCTAGATATTAACAGGAGCAGTTGTTACAGGCTTAGAACGTTGCAGACAGCCAAAGGCAGTGCAGCAGGGCAACTAGGAGTGGACAACAGTCATACAGGGCATTAATGGCACAGGATAGGCCATTCTGCCCTTTATTATCTTTAAAGGCTACAACTACCTCTCTGCCTAGGATAATCTGCCCTACAACTAGGTTATTAGAGTCTCTAAGAATAGATAGACCACTAACTAGCTTAGTCTTAACTAGTTAAAGCACTTTAATGCCTATACAAAGACACGCACCTAAGGAGTGTACTAGCTACTCCTTATTAACAGCTATAAGAGCTACAACTCCCTAGACTTCTAATAATACTGCAAGGAAGTAAACATTATCACACTATGTATGCCTCTACACTTATTACACCTCTTATAGCTACTAGATGTAGGTTGTTTTGCCCCTTTAAAGAAGGCGTATAGGTGCTAAGCTAAGGATCTTATGCGCAATAGAATTAACGTACTCTATCACCGAGCTGGTCATATCACCAAACCGGTCACTTAAAATCCCACCAAAAAACACAGAAACTATACCCCTGCATCTTAATAACTACTTAATAGAATCTTCTAAAAACTTTAGAATAGAGCTGCATCTATACTAATAAGACTGTTTAAAAGTCTTTAAGTGCTTAGCCCTATATTGCAGATGTTATTTAGAAGATACTAAAATACAGGGGTAGCTGCAGGCTATCTTAACATCTATACTAGCTATTAGTCTAAGACTTTTAAATAGTTTTATTAGTATAGATGCAGCTCTATTCTGAAGTTTTTAGAAGATTCTATTAAGTAGTTATTAAGATGCAGGGGTATGGTTTCTGTGTTTTTTAGTAGGATTTTAAGTGACTAGTTTGGTGATATGACTGGCTCGGTGATAGAGTACGTTATATATATTACTAAAACTAATTTCCTACTATTCTTTATAGGCACCTATAAGGAGTTATTTACTCCTAGTAATATCTAAGGAGGCTTCTAAGGCGCTAGACTAGTTCCCTTTAAGCTAGAATAGTTTATAATAGGTCTTAATATCTACCTACATCGGGAAAAGTTTTTCTGTTGTCGAAATTAGGAAATTGTGGCATTATACTATAGGCAACAGTAGGACTTGTAGGCCTATAATAGTTATTTAATGTGCATTTAATGTCTAGCTAATTTTAAGCTAACAGCTCTAACAGTCCTAA
>NW_022984806.1:260859-269051 GCF_010094145.1 Didymella exigua CBS 183.55
ACAAAACCCTCTACTACAGAAATGTAGAGGTAGTTTTTCTCTTTCTTTTAAGCCCTATTTCGCTAGAATCCATGTATTATTAACAAAGTTTTAGGGGGTACCCACGAAGGACGTTAGAGTATACCCATTCCGCCAGCCTAGAGTACGTTATAGAGTACGTTATTATAAAGAGTTTAAGCTACAGGCGTGTGGCCAATGGATACAGACGCAGTGCTAAAACGCTTCAACAACTACCCACAATAACAAGATAATGTAACGGTCTAGACTCCAAAGCTAAAGAAGAGCTAGAGCTAGCTGGTTACATTAGCTTAGCCGGCTTGGCTTAAGCTGGATATATATTATCTACGCAGTTAACTAGACGTCTAGTTAACTTGTGCATGCTTTTTAGCAAAAGTTGTTAGGAAGTAGATATCCTTTATTGGCCTTTGGCCAGACTACTACAGATAAAGACGCAGAAATTGGAGAGCATGGCAACAGCGATACCTGGCCCCAGCTGCGCAAAAATCTTGACGCTGCAGTTGCTGACAAGGTTAGAATTGAAGCCAAGCGGCTCATTTCGCGCACGGGCACGGTACCTAAGAGGTGCTCAACAACATGGGGAAGCAGCACCAGACCACCGCCAACAACACGTGATCCGCTTCTCCTCTTAACCGTCACAGAAACACGCTAGCCAGCGCACCTTCACTTCGCTCCGGGCTATTTTCAACCTGCTTCGCATCATCCTGAATCTACTGTGACGCTACCAGCTGTTTCAAATTGCTGCGACGCGACGATGTTGTCAGCAGTGTCGTTTGTTGTTCCGTCCAGCCTTGTCGCCTACCGTACCGAAACACCTGTTGTGTCTCCACCAAATCGCGGAAAGCCCATCGCACATGTCTCCATAAATGTAAAGAGGTCGCAACATCAAATCGTTGATTAAAGGATGCTAGAATGGTGGAAGTCGTCTTATCTACGCTTCTTGACTCAACATGAAATGGGCTGAGGCTCGACAGCTTCCATGTACCTATGATAAGCTCAGGAACTACATACTTCCTCCCTTCGCTTTCACCTATTGCGGCCACTCGATTTCCTAGCGCGACGCTTTCACTAGCTTCCACTCGCACATTTGTAGCCCTCCTGAAAGCCAAGATGTTCTACCTTGAACCTCCGTACCTTCCCATCTTACAACTCTATCAGACTCAACCACATTGCACAACTCCACGATGACAGACGAAAATCAGTTCAGCGATGGAGAAGACGGACAGAGACATAGTAAGCAGAGGGTTTTCCTCTCGTTGGCCTGTGCGCTTCTAGTGACGTCCACAATACTACTTTGCTATCTTGTAGCGCGGTATTTACGAATTCGCGCTCTGAATCGTGCTTGGCCCCCACTCACATACCTCCCTCGATGGAGAGCCGGATTTCGGTCAGAGACGGACGACCTGACACCGTCAGCCATACCGCTTGAAGAAGTTGTCATCCACGAAGCCGGACCTCAAGAGCTCTCACGTCGCCCTGAACAGCATCGCGCTTTCCTCGAACTACCTTCTGAGATTCGAACGCAGATTTACTCGTACCTCGTACCTGGCGTTCAACCCACACGAGTGGATCGAGCTTTCCGCCAGACCTGCCGCCAGATCAACCACGAACTGGAGCACGAGTCGCGCAAGGCTTTCACCCACGAGATGACGTCCCTCCAGCAGCTCGCAGTCGATAGTCACCAATATGTCACACTCTTCTACTCGGCAGAGAAATATCATGTAGATATGATTCTACAACTCCCTCAGCCGTATTTTCCGCCAAATCTACCCCCACTGCTACCACAGACGAGGACAATCATGGATGCCGTGGCGCTCTCCTTCGTCACGCTATTTCCACCGAACACACGTTCTATAGCAGTCACAATGCAGCCGCATCCGCAAGGATCGACTGCCAGCTTCGAGCGATACTTCGACGGAACTTGGGGTACGTTGCACGACTACCTTGGTCGTATAGCGTGCGATGCGATGGAGGGCAAGATAGATCTGCGAAAACTCTCAATTTTGAGTGGCGATCCTGTTGTGCTTGTGCCAGAAGCTGGGTTGGCCGGATTCAGGCAGAGATTCAACTGGATCAATATTCTGGGTGTCAGCTTCGAGTATGATCGAGGCTTCCAGCGAGTGCCTAGTGTTGTGATTGACTCACGACAGCAGTGCCATGCCCTGATTCGTACATCACTTCGGCTCTTAGGTTGCCGGGTAAAGTTGTACATCAGGTACAAACTGTGAGAGCTCGATAGTTGGAACCAAGGGACCTGATTGTATCGATCTTAGGGGCTTCTGAGGAAGCTGCGGCGGTCGGAGTCGAATAAGCAATGCTACGTTTCGCCCATCCAGCTCTCCGAGGCAACACCTAATTAATCCACTATTAAATACCATTCCCGACATTTAAACTAATGTGGCCCGGACTGGGAGGCACATCACCCGTCTCCCACACCGCCAGCTTACTACCGAGTATGAAAACGATTTCACCCCCTTCGGTCATGATCTCTCCCGTATCCTCATGCTTGAACCAGTTCTTTTCCCACACTTGCCCATTAACGCTTAAATTTTGCACAAAGTACCCTTGCCTGCCATCTCCATCATCAAGACCTGTAGCCCTGATCCACAACGTCTTATGTTGCGGTGCAAGTCGGTCCGACAGGCCTCGATTGTCACCTCAGTTGACTACCTTGGACTAGCACGTCTCAGGGCATGTATATATGGTCGCCTCCTAGCTAACAATCAACTCAGCGCAGTTTTCCATCGATATACAGCGGCTACGTTTGCCGCAACATCTTATCATGGTTGATTGTAATATTGATATCCTCGAACCACGGACTCTCAATCAGATACACACAGGAGTAGTGAGAATCGGATATAAGCCTAGCATCTGCCATACTAACCAACCGTTCAACGCTCCTGCACACTAGTGTTGAAGTAAAAGTCGTCAGCCAGCTGCCGTGGGCGCTCGACGCTCTTCCACTACTTGTTGAAGTAGCTGTATAGGTCACGGTCGCCTGATGCTTCGCCGGCGGCGACTTGACTGACGGCAAAATCGTTCAGGGAGTACTCTACTGTTTTCGAGACGGCGCGAAATTTATGGTCCGCAGACACGTAACCAAGTGGTATCCAGTCATCCAGTGCGGAGCGGCCTTCTTTTAGTAAGTCTCGAGAGTTGACTGGGTTCTCGTCGAAGTAGGGCAGCACCTCTGCGTTTTTCCTGACTGCAGCATAACCTTCGGTCCAGTTGATGTTCCCTCTCAGGCCTTCACATACGCATCAGGGAAGACGTTGTCGGCGTTCGAAACACCCTGAACTAGGCTGTTGTAGTTCCCTGATCGACCGTCTGGTGCCCAGCCTTCGTGTCTGAAGATATCGATCAACGGCCTTAGCATCGACTCGTAGTACGATGGCTGGATGAGGTGCCACAATGACACTCGATTATGGAACAAATCCCAAATTGTGTAAAAGTCGTCTCAGTAAGGCTCATCCCTCTCCCACAAAGGGTTTTCGCCAATGCGCTCGCTCGGTATGAGATGCATGAAGTACAAGCTTGAGTACAGCAATGCCAGCCTCGTTCTGTTCGCCGATGCTGATGTGTTTACGCAAATCTTGGAGAACACGTCCCAGTTCCATTCATCGCGCGCTGCCTGCATGGTGTCTTCAATCGACCAAGTTGACATTTCGGCGTCTCTGTACGCGCAAGCTTTGCCCACCAACATGAAAGAGACTCCCACTCTCGATTTGTCCTGTGACATAGTTCCGTGTGAAGACGGCACCGACACGATCGTTCAGCGGTCCAGAACGATCACTGCTCCCCGTAAATGTAGGTAAGGGGGTGGTTGCACTGTTGAAGCTGCGGAAATGGCGGCTGGCCGGGAACGTGTTCTTTCCTTTGAAAGCTTTGACATTGTTGGGTGCCGTGTCAAATTCCGCAGACGTACACAGTCACTGGCGCACCAATGCACCAGCCTCCTGCAATCGAAGTGTATCCAGTGTAGGTGCTAGAATTTGAATGGATCTTGATTACGCCGCCGGTGTAAAATTGTGAATCCCAAGAGCGAATAGGATGAGGAAGGTAGCGTGAGAAGTCGACCAGAACGTGCGTCTCTGATGCTGCTGGATATGTATAGTGATGTAGTTCGGCATGGTGAGATGCCGAAAGCTCGACTATCACTCCAGACTCGAACTTCGTGCGAAAGTACCCCACGCTTGCGACATCTTCTCCCTCCTGTTCGCTGGTTAGCACGATTTGTAATCTGAGGTGAAGGCTTTGTATCTCCCTAACCCACCCTCCTCTGCCAATACGTCCTGTTATCCAGCAAGTTCACATTGCCATCGATCGAAGTCAAAGGCATTTGCGCCGGGAAGCCGTACTTTGCTCCGCCTCCAGTTCCTGACTCATGCATCAGACTGAGGCCGGTAACGTAACCTTGCAGAGTCCATCCTCCATTCAGCGCGCTTTGGTTGATGGGTTCTTCGTAAATGTCGAGACCAAGCTTTATCATTCCAAAAGGTACTGCACCCCCAACTAAGACATCAACTCCGCCATCTACCCTTGTTAACACGATAAGTATGTCTGGAGTAGCGCTTACAAGCATAGCCCGGGATAACGCCTTCAGATCCAATGAATGGATTCACGTCTCGTGCATGGTCTATGTCTTGGGCTGCTACGAGTTTCGCAAGCGTTAACATTGCAACACCGGGGAGCTTTTGCACCATGAGATCAAATCTCGGAGCGTCTCTGTGGGCTGCACGATACTATGCGACAGCTGCGGCGGTCGCGCATCGACCGGCTCTTATGTATAGGACGATGACCAGTGCTGATGGCCTCACCCCGCATGTACAGCAGCTTCTATAATTCAAGAAGGTGCGCAGGTGTAATGTTACATGGTCGGAGTACGATATGCGTCGAGAAAGGACGGTGACGTCATATGATGTGCAGAGGAAGGCGGGGTCGGGCGTTGCGAACCGGAACTACCAAGTTACCTGAGGTGCTCTTGACAGCATTCGACATGCACATTCATACCGATCTCTGCAGGTGAAGAGTTGGTACGGGGCGCGCGAATCGGGTTTCTTTCCCCGGACTTTCATTTATAATGATCAGCGGAAGCAACCTACTGCAATTTCGGCCTAGGCCTCCCGCCCTTGCGCCCTTCGAGAAGAATATTCCTCACGCCTCAATCATCATCTTGATTTGAGCTTCTCCTTCACCACTACTTGCAACAACAGTGCTCGACGAGTGCCCTCATCTTATTGGAGACTATTGCGAACGCACGAACTGTGCTTATACCATCGATATGACGAATGCCGTAGAAACGCTCGACCTTACGAGGCTCGATCAGACAGTACTCCGCGTATACGTCCGCCAGCTACTCATCTTCCCGTTCCCTGATCCAGCATTTAGGAAGGATGCTAGTGCAATACTGGCTGCTGCACTGCTGGCAACATTCAAGCAGTTTCCCTTCCTCGTTGGAACCGTTGAGCAGACTGATCCTGCTACTGGCGCTATGACTGTACGATATCCTAAGACGGTCGACTCGGAACTCGTGTCAAGGCTACTTACTACCAATACGCTGGACAGGGAGGAAATGGATTATCAGTCACTTTGTGAAGCTGGCATACCGCCATTCAGGCTACCTGCTAACGACCTATGCCCATTTGCGATGCGATCGCACCCCGGGATTGATGACACATATGCTGAGGTCCTTACAACATTTTCGAAAAAACTGCCGATACCTGTCTTCGCTGCACAAATAAACTTCATCCCGGGCGGACTCGTCTTGAGCGCATACACGCATCACTGCGTCGTTGACGGTACCGGAATCGCGACAATTTATGAAGTATGGAGCGGAAACACTCGGAGCTACGACAGAGGAATGACAAGCACGCGACAAGCCAACGTCCATGAGCTGAGTGCTGCGCGGCATGCGTTGGACACCTTGATAGCGGACGCAAAGCCGATGAACCTTTCTGTATTTCGATTCCCAGGTGATCCCATGCCTCCGCCGCTGCGCGACACGCCGTTCAACGTTAGCGCCAAACTACTTGTATTTTCGGCGCCTACAGTATCGAAGCTGGCGGCCTCACTCTCGTCTATCACTGGTCAGCGTATCTCTAACTTCACAGCGCTCGCATCCTTCATATGGTGCCAAGCAACAAACGCACGCAGAGCAGCCATAATGGCCAAAGGCATAGAGAAAACAACACTCGGTATTGCAACCGACCACCGAAAGCGCGTCGGCAGTCTCCTTCCAAAGGACTACCTGGGTAATGTCGCAAATGGTATGATAGTCTCCGTGCCACTATCGTCGATCCCAAATTCTGGAAGCATGAACGCGGAGGGCATAGCAGTCGTTGCCCTTGCGCTCTCGAATGCACTAGCTGGGGTAGATTTGGACTGGTTCAGAGCAATTTTGCTGGAGATGGCGAAGCAGAAGAATTCTTCGAAGCTTATGTTGAATTGCAATACCATGAATGGGCCTGATATCTTCATTACAAGTTGGCAGCACATTGGTGCTGACACTGTATGGGCGATCCCTGGCACGGCAAAGGAGCAGAATGGGGAGGGATGGGCTAGCAAGCCGACTGCTATCCGCAAACCGCACAATCTATGGGAAGGTGGCATGCAGATCCTGCCGCGAAGAAAGGGGGATGATGCGCCTTATGAGATTCCACTGTGCTTGGAGGAAGGAGACATGGAGAGGGTGCTGCACAGCCTGCAAGAAGGGAATTGGGTTGAGCGGGTGATTGAAGCTTGATTATGCCTCCTGAGAGTGCACTCTCTACGAAAACACTTCTTTCATAGAATCAAGAACAGCAAGAGAGCTGCGATGCCCAAGGAAGCCCACAACAACTTGTCTTCGAACGGCAGGCAGTCTGTGCTGCTGGTGTCCTCTTAGGTCTCCAGTGCCAGCATGTTCTCCTCATCTTGCTGACCTCTACGGACAAGGCCGTAGCTTGAAACAGCAATTTCTGGGTCGCTCATATCGCGTACGGACCACTCTGAGAGCTTCTTGAGGGCGTAATTGAGGATCTCGTGAAGTGGAGTGGGCTGTACTGCAACTTAGCATCAGATATTCACGACTAGTCGAATACTCACTATGGTGTACGCGTACATCATAGAGAGCGATGACTAAAGATTTGAAGGATGAGAAAATGTTGATTGTTGAGAGTCGTATTGCGCTCAGCTTAAATGAACCGCCGGGATGCCCTGAAAACTCGATGGAAGTGAAAGTTGAGCGCTTCATTTTTGAGCTGCACACCATGTCAATTCCCAAGACTGAAACACTCTTCAAGCGCTATAGCCACGTTTGAAGCCCGCGAAGACCACTCCCGCGACCCGTCCTAGCACGAAAGCGCCGGACTCAATTGGTGACTCCAATATGGACTATTTGTTTCAATCCGGTCCAGACAATCCCAACTGCGTTCCATGGTTCAGCTCGAACAGCTTCGACATTGAACAAGGTGAGTACGAAAATCAGAATGAAGATGATCGCACCAAGTATGGCAAGTGTGCTGTTGAAGAGAGTGTAGAATCGTGCGTTCGCTACATTGCATCTTGATGGCTGGTCAATGATATTCCCTGCATTCTGTAGTTATATCGTCGTTGCCCTCTACCGGGCAGCGTGCATGAGCGTTCAGATACGTGTCCCCAGTCTTCGCATTCGCTGCTTTGTTCGCCGTGACGTGAATTCAAGTCAGATAAAATATCGAAAAGTAATGATCTTGCTATACCTACACCGTTAAGAGGAGAGGTAATCAGCTGTAGCGCGCTCATCTCATGTTTCACGAACCGAGACGCGCACAGAAGGCGAGCCTGAAGCAAGCAGTACCAATGGCGATGACTGCTGTGGCATGAAGTGACAATGCGCATGAGTGTCTTGCGCGTGGCAATTTGACATGTCAGGGCCTTCGTGTGGGATAATCTTCTAAGTCCAATAACTTTTCTAATAGTACCGTATAATGTACCTCACGGGCGAGCCGATCACACAGGCGAGCCGATCACTCTGCCAAGACTACACCAATGTTCTACCTTACAACCTAGTTTGTACTAAATTCAAGGAAGCCAGACAAGACAGAGGAGGAGGTGATTGTTTAGCATATAACGTACTCTATCACCGAGCCAGTCATATCACCAAACCAGTTACTTAAAATCCCACCAAAAAACACAGAAACCATACCCCTGCATCT
>NW_022984806.1:269216-277827 GCF_010094145.1 Didymella exigua CBS 183.55
AGCTCTATTCTGAAGTTTTTAGAAGATTCTATTAAGTAGTTATTAAGATGCAGGGGTATGGTTTCTGTGTTTTTTGGTGGGATTTTAAGTGACCAGTTTGGTGATATGACCGGCTCGGTGATAGAGTACGTTACTTAACCTAGCAGCAAGATAATTTCCCCCTTAGCTAGCTGCTGTGTGACTAATATAGCCAATTCTTTGCGCAATAGGCGTAATATAGATTATGTTAGCATAAACTAGCCTAGTACGTTTATTGAGCGCCGCCCTAAGCTCTAAGTTAGGTTCAATTGCAAGTATAACTGTAACGGTTGAGAGGAGAAGCGGATCACGTGTTCTTGGCGGTGGTCTGGTGTTACTTCCTCATGTTGTTGAGCACCTCTTACCTTGGCTGCGTTACAAAGACGTCATCAAAACAAACCCCACAGCTAGGCTGGCGGAATGGGTATACTCCAACGTCCTTCGTGGGTACCCCCCAAAACCTTATCAATAATACATGGATTCTAGCAAACTAGGGCTGAAAAGAAAGAGAAAAACTACCTCTACATTTTTATAGTAGAAGGTTTTGTTATAACTATTAAACTGCACAAGCTAGAGGCTAGAAAATGTTAAAAAAGGGGGGGTACCTAGCAAGCATACCTATTAATAGGTATACTTTGCTAGGTAGTGTTAATAACTTAGCTAATACTAGGCAGAATTAGCTAATTCTTTTTTTATTAGAAGGCGCAATACTAGGCACTTCTATTAAATAATAGATTATGTAAGCGTATCTCTGCTAGTTAAGAAGCTATAAGCCAAAACGTAAAAAAGCATACCCTACCCATCCGCCAGCCTACCCACAGCGAGCCTTGGAGAACATAAAAAAAAAACACAGAACAACACACTCAATATATGCATTTTGCTCTTCATACCGCAACAATAACTGTCAGGCTGGGCATGTGGCAAAGCCACCTCTGACCCATGACGCCAAGGCATGTAGCAAAGCTCCCTCTGACCTGTGTCTTACGATATCAGTACTGTTCCAGCACGTGCTCACCATCAGTGTGAGCCATGATACCTTTTGGTTTACTTGTTTTAGTGGTCAGAGCTAGGCTGGTGGATGGGTAGGGTAGGCTTTTTTTTGTTTTTGCTTCTAGCTCCTTAACTAGTAGGGATACGCTTAACGTAGATTATCACTGAGCCAGCCATATCACCGAACCAGCCATTTTCTCTTAGCATAACTAACACAAGTTACTGCAACTATAACTAACATACTCCACAAGCGAGTGGCTCACACAAGCGAGTGGCTCACTTTTGCCAAGACTGCACCAACACTACAACTACTTTACAACATTACAGCACACAACAACAATATTATGTACTACACAGTATACTACAATAATCTTTAGTACTTTGCGCATCTTTCTTACACGTTGTCCTGTTATGCCCTGCCTTGCCACACATGCTACAGTGTCTTAATAACTAAGTGCTGCTATTAGCACCTCCTCTCTTCTTTGCCTTCTTCCTATTACTACAAGCCTTAAACTCCTTTAGAGTAGTAAGCTGCACTCCCTTAGCAAAGGTTAATACCCTATCTTGCTATACTTACTTTCTTTTATGTAATTTATAGTGTGTGGCAGCCTTATTAGCTACCTAAAGGTTAGCAACCTAGTTACACACTAAAACTAGTAAATACACTATTAGCTCTGCGCCTTTAGTAAGCTAATTAAGGGCGTTAACTATTAATATTAGTAAGCTATTAGCATGTCTCTAGATCCTCTCTTAAATTAGCTTTAATTAAGACCTAAATTCTAGGGTGTTGCTTAGTGTCTTAGACTCCTACATGCTGTTTGTAACAACGCTCTACGAATAGTGACCCGATACCACTAGGATACGGTTCTAGCAACTCATGACCATGGCCCTTGTCGCATGGCATAAGCTCACACCAAACTGCCACTAAACCCTTATATATAAGGAGCAAGGAACTGTAGCATTATAGAGTAGTTTTTCTGTATCCTTTTGTACAAGACCTATAGGTGTAGAGAATATATCCTAGTGTTCTTATCATCCTAGCACTCCCATATGCCTTATAGCAGATTCACACCTATTCTAGATATCTCTCTTCTTGCCTGCGTCGTTACATTATACAGAAAAACTCGTCCTAGCCAGTGACGGCCTCTAAATAATATTGCAACTTGTTTATTTTAGATTACACCTAAGAACCTAGTAGGATTAGAGTTAATTCACTACACACTGTTACATCTAGTATTTAGCTATAGTTAGGATACTAGAGATCTCCTAACAACTAAAGCCTTTAGGTTTAGAACTTCTAAGACAATTATGTCTAGATTACTTTAGAAAAGACGCGTTAGATAGCGCTAAGGTAGAGACTAGGAGACTACTAACAACCCACCTAAATTAGAGATAATACTAATGTTAGGCAGCAACACCCCTAGTTCTAAGGAACCTATAAGAAGATTAGCCTAAGTTTAGAGCACAGCTAATAAGGCCTCTAAACTACCCCCTAATTAAACCTTAGTAGCAAAGAATACAGCTAAAAGTAATTAAGAAGTAGATTTAGACTTAGATAAGATAGACCTAGTAAAAGAAGTTACAAGACTTTGTGCTAAAATCTCCTAACTAAGGGCTTCCTAATAACTATTAGATAACCTACTACTAACTACTAAATTAATCCTAATAATATCTTAACAGCTATTATAGTTCTAGTCTAAGACACCCCTAGACTACAATATTAGGCAGAAACTTTCTAAACATACCCTAAAGATTAATAATCTTAATAATAGAACTAGTCTAACCTTTAAATAATAGCAGGTCTCTATATAAGACTAATTAGAAATTAACGCAGATTACTATTAGAGCAAGCGCGCTTAAATAGCCTTAGTATAGGGACACACAACAGGCCTAGCCAAAGAATATCTAGAGCCTTAGTATCTAGCTAATAGTCCTTTAGAGTTATTTTAGGACGCTGAAGAGATAATTGCCCTTCTTAAGTCCTATTTTATCACAGGAAATAAGAAGGCTAAGAGTAGAGCTGTATTTAACTAGCTTACTATAGACAAGAACAAATTATTCCCTGCGTTTAAAGCTTATTTTCTTAGTGCAGCTATACGTGGACAAGTACCTAGAACAGAGTGGTTCTACTACCTGTGGACTAAGGTTACCTTAGGACTTTGTGTGCCTAACCTAGGTTTTAAGAGGTAGTAGAACAATTTGTTTAAACTTATAGTAGAGCACTTAACTGCGTTTAATATAGAGTAGAGCAACTAACCTGACCCTACAGGAATATTTAGACATTCTAGTGCCCCTCTAACGCAGAGCTGAAATTGTTTTGCTTTAGACACTACTAAAAAGGGCACACCTTCTAGAGATTACAATGCTTTGTCATTGTATCAACGTCAGCCAAGCAGAGCACCATCCGTACCCGCTCTAAGGGCCTTCTCTAAGACCCCTAGACCTGTTAAGGAATCCACACTAACACTAACACCTAGTAACTGCTATAACTGTAGTAAGCCAGGACACTACGCTAATAACTGCCCAGTCCTACGCGTACGCAAGATTAAGTTAGCTAGTAATAAGGACCTTGTAGACGCCTCTAAAACACATAACTACAACACTAATAACTACAATTAGATAGGAAATAAAGAAGCCTAGGAGGAGTTCCCTTCCTAGGCCTAAACTATTATAACTTATCTAATCTTAATTTATCTTATTTATTTAGTAGTTTATATTTCCTTATTAAGTCTATTTTATACTTAAAAGGCCTTAGTGTCTACATTAACTTATTAATTAATACTAGAGCTTAAGGACACCTTTTTCTTAACTCTAAAATTACTTCTTTAATTTCTTTAGCTCTTTAGATTCCTATCTAAAAGCTACCCTTTAAGATTTTAGTAAAAGGTTTTAAGGACTAGATTTTAACCCTAGTTACACAGTATATCTAACTCTACAAAATTATAGATAGTAGAAAGATACATAACTGTCCCTTTGTAATTATAGACTTAGGTTTACAAGACTGTATTATTAGAATCTAGTAGCTAAGAAGATTTAAGCTCTAGCTAGATTTAGAGCATTCTTAACTTATTTAGCCTAACTAGTACCTAGCTATTTATAACCCTGCTCTGCTAATACTTATATCCCTCTATTAAAACATTGTAACGTACCTCACGGGTTCGTGCACCACACAGGTTCGTGCACCACTTTTGCCAAGCCCCCACCAAAACCACCCCATTCTGGCGCAAAACAGCCCACTTTGGCCCTGTATAGAGCAATATAACACGAGATATTATTCAGAGTCTACTTCTACTGCTTGCTTACACGTACGCGCGTTATGCCCAGTCTGATTGCACTGTCTGCAGCGCCTTTGAGTTGGCTCACCTCCTTCAGCGCGTACCTGCTTCTTTGCCTTCTTCCCATCACTACGCGCCCCAAACTCCTTTAGAGCAGTTAGACGAGCTCCATCCTTAACTATTAAGGTCCCTTCTGCCTAAACCCGCTTTCTTTTATGCGATCTACGTCGCGTAGCAGCCTCATTTGCCGCTCGAAGCTCTGCGATCTCCTTTTGCGCCAACACTAGCTTGTGCGCGATAATCGCTGCCCCCTTTAAGACCTTCTCAAAGGCCTCCACCATAGACGTTAGTAAGCTATCTATATGCTTCTGAATCCTTTCCTTAACAAGCGTTAATTGCGACCCTAGTTTAAGGGTATTACTTAGGGTTTGCAACTGCTAGGACTTAGTGTTAATAGGCAGTAGTAGTAATAGAGTACGCAACTAGACGTTAAGGGCTGTTATAACCTGTTCTAGGTTAAATAGGACTAATCTAGCGCCTTAAAACCCTCCTTAGATATTACTAGAAGTAATTGCTGCATTATAGGCGCGTATAAAGCATGGTAGGAACTTAAGTTTTATGATGTGGGTAATCTAGTTACGCATGAGATCTTTGGCTTGGTGCCCGTACGCCTTCTTTAAAGGGGCAAAACATCCTACATCAAGAGGCTGCAGGAGGTGCGATGAGTGCGGAGGCATGCAGATAGTGATAATCTTGTTCTCCTTGCAGTACTGCTAGAAATCGAGCGAGTCGTGGCTCTCATGGCCGTTAATAATGAGGAGCCAATAAGCGCCTATAACCCTCCTCTTTGTATACTCATCAAAGTGCTTTAACCACTGCAGCCTAAGCTTATTTGTCGTCCAGCCGTTCTCAGAGACTGCAATAACCCAGTCCTGAGGCAGATTCTCCTCCTTGTACCAGGCAGAGAGGTGATAGCGGCCCTTGAAGATGATGAAGGGTGGAATAGCCCACCCTGTTGCGTTGATGCCCTAGATGACTGTTGTCCACTCCCTATTGCCTTGCTGTATTACCTTTAGCCTTCCTCGTCTCTCTAAAGCTGTAACAACTGCCCTAGTCAATATCTAGCCTATCATGAAGCCTGACTTGTCAAAGTTATACGTGTCTTTATCCTGGATACTGTACTTAGCTTTTATGTTAGCTACTAGGCGAAACTAGCCCTAGATAACCTTAGGATCCTCGCAGAGTGCTCTCTTGTAATCGTACTTGCGATTAAACTTTATTGTGAACTTAGGGCGGTGCATAACCCACGTACTGGGCCAGTTTAAGCCAACCTGGCCTAGATTGCGCTCTGCGCGTAAGGAATTGGCCATATCAGCTACAGCTGCGAGCCTGGGGGGGAATCCGCGCGAGATGAGGTCAAGTATATGCTCAACAACTACGCCCTCCTCAGTCTTTGTCAGATTCCTTGATTTAGGCCAGCGATCTGCTTGTGGAGTCTGTCCTGCGCGTCGGCGGCTTAGTGTTGTATAAGTGACTTTGTAGATAGCTGCAGCGCGTCGCAAGGAGAGTGTCGCGTCTTGTTTAAGAGCTTGAAGGGCAGTCTGTATCTGACGCTCATTAGAAGGCTCTATCTAGTGTTGTTGTTGAGGCATCACGTATAGAGGTAGAGTTGGTGGGGGCTTGGCAAAAGTGGTGCACGAACCTGTGTGGTGCACGAACCCGTGAGGTACGTTATTACAATATATTACTCTTAATATTTAACAACACAATAACTTATAGGAACAGGATAAGTATTAGAGAAGCTACAGCACACTAGTTATCTATTAAATTAGAGGATTACTCTACGCGCTAAAAAGTTAGAAGTTTACACCTCCTGCAATTCTAAGTTTACCTCTAGACGTGCAGTAACTAACTCTTAAAACCCTACTAAATCCTTCCCCTTTGCCTTCTATTGCTCTTATTTCTATAAATATATTCTATTTTAATATAAAAAGAAAAGAAAATAAATTCTTTATAACTAGTTTGTATAAAATAAACTAACTAATTATAGACAAGAAACTAGAGGACAACCCTAAGAATGCTGTGCTTGTTAACACACAACTTCTAGCTTGTTACAACCTATATTAGGATGTGTTTAGTAAAACAGCCACTAAGGAACTCCCTAAGCACTAACCCTACAACTACAAGATTATATTAACTAAACCCCTTCTAAACAACTTTAGTCCTCTATATAAGCAAAACCTAGAGGGACTAGAAGCAACTAAGCAATATGTGCAGGACTACCTTAAGCAAGGCTAGATTAAAAGCAGTAGCAGCCTATTTACCTCTCCTATCCTGTGTGTTCGCAAGTTAAATAGCAATCTGCGCATCTGCATAGACTTGTCAGATGCTCGTACTGTTAGCCAGAGTATGTGCTTAACAAGATCTAGGTGGTATGATGATTTATTGACAATCGTGGCGATGGTGTTTCTGCTTTGGCATCGTGCTGGTTGCTACAGGATTGAAGTGGGGGGGAATTAGCGCTGTTCGCGGCCGCCGGTGTGCGGGCCAATCAGGAGTTGCCAGGTCTCGCTTAATCGACCTAGCAACTGCTGATTGGCTGCACGACAGGTCCCTGCTCGATTGCGCAGATCTGACCTCTCGCCACTTACTCTTATCTAACACACCCCCTTTAGCTTAGAAACTCTTTAAGCTAACTATTTATGCGTGTGTAAGGTCCTTAATTTGTTCTTAAATCCTGTCTAGAGGCACGCTGTTTAGCACTTCTATTAACTCCCTGTTTACTAGACTAAGTTGCTAGAGGAAACCTTCCTACTTGTTTACTAGGAGTACCTTTGTAAGTCTGTCTACTATTATGCTTGCAGACTAGACGTGTTCTATAATAATCTTTCTAGTAGCCACCTCCTGTTAGAGCCAGTAGTTGTAGATATCTATATACTAAAGTTTAGTATGTAGTTGTAACACTTCCTTAGTAACTAGTTAAATTATTTGTTTGTTGTTACATTATATTATAATAGCGTGTGCGCCTATATTAATGTGTAGTTTGCGCAAGAGCCTTAAGATAAAAAGTGCTTCTTTTGCAACCTAGGTAAGAGTAAGAAGCTTAGCCTTAGTTATTAATGTTATTACTGTGTCCTACTTGTTTGCTTTCTATGCAATAAGGCCACTAAAGAGTTTAATTGCGTAGCCTTAGGAGCTCTTTCTATCTATAGTGTTGTCAGCGAAGGACACGTCACTTGCTACCTGGAGGCCAATGCCTCCTCTAAGCTGCAGTGATCGCTGTTTAGTGTTAAGTAGATATAGAAGGACCCAGTCCGCAGCATCTTGGTGGCTGATGCCTGGATTGGTGAGGAACCTGGCAAGCCTTGATGTGGCGAACGCAATGTCAGGTCGCGTGGTGACCGCAGCGAACAGCAGTGATCCAATTTTGCGTTGATACTTGTTGATTTCTGCTGGCGCTGCTAGTCCACTCCTTGGCTGTAGTTCAATTATTGCTATTAGAGTGTTATGTCGTATAGTTGTGTTCTTAGCAAGGCAACTAATTTTGTCTAAGTACGCTGCCTAAGATAGGTAGATTTTCTTGCTTGCTTAGTCTTGTATAATCTCTATGCTAAGGAACCACTGTAGGTTATGCCCTCCTATGCAGGTGTACTTGCTCTGTACGTGGCTAATTGTCTGTATTGCCTCTTGCTCTTTTAATTTATTATATGTAAGGATAATATTGTTAATATAAAAGAAGATAATAATACTGCCCTTAGTTAGACAGCAGGGTTTGTGAGGCACAGTCTAGAAACCTAGTGCTTTTAGTGTTGCAGTGAAGTTCTTCTGCTAGAGGAGGGGAGAGATGCGCAGCCTGTAAAGTTCCTTGTTTACTTGCAGTATTGTGCCAGGCTTCTAATAGCCTCGTGGCATTCTTATGTAGACCTCTCTGTCTATTGTAGCATGAATAAACGCGTTAGTAACGTCGTATTGTTTAAGCTCCATGTTATAGTAAGCTGCTATAGCTATTATTGTTTGAAAGGATTGGCTGGTAAGTGTGGCTGCGTAGGTGTCTTGTGATGTAATATTGCGTTGTTAATTGCCTCTAACTACTAGTTGCGCCTTACACTTTAGCAGTTAATAATGTCTATTAAGCTTATAGGTATATACCTACATATAGTTAAGGATCTGTTGTCCTGTTAGTCTAATTTTCTAAAGTAGTACTTCTAACTATAATTTTATTTCTTAGTAGCTTGTAAGGTGCTCTTGCTTAGCTTCTTAAAAGAGTTTACCTATAGGGTAATCCTTAAGCTTAGTTTAGAATATAGGCAGAGGTAGAAGTTAACTTT
>NW_022984806.1:277927-296869 GCF_010094145.1 Didymella exigua CBS 183.55
CTTAGCTTCTTAAAAGAGTTTACCTATAGGGTAATCCTTAAGCTTAGTTTAGAATATAGGCAGAGGTAGAAGTTAACTTTAATAGGGCTTTAAGTCTTTAGTAAGCATTCTTATTATCTTAGCCTTGTCTATAACTTCTCCTCTGTATATTCTAACAAGTCTAGCTTAGGTTCCTGCAAGGAATAATGCTGCCCACAGGACAGTAGTTAAGGACGCTTGTTGCGTTAGAGTTATTTAATCACTAGCTATAATGCCTGCAAGTAGTGCTGCAGGTGGCGGTGTTAATAGAGGGGTAGGATAGCTATCCTGTATCTTCTGTCTGTGATAGTAGCCTGGTAGGTCTGCTTTGTCTTATAGTAATAGCTCTGCTAGGGCTTTATCCTTATAAAAGGAATCTGTTTCTAGTTACTAGGTAGGTGTTAGTAGCTTAATAGATTGTATATGTGTTGCTATTTCTTTAAGTATATTATATATAAGGTTCTCTATAAGGTCCTTAATTCTCCTGTTAAATACTATGTCTTTATTAAATATAATATCTTAAGTGCTTATTACCTTACTAAGTAACAGTATCTAGATTTAATAGATATTTAACAACTAGTAGCCTACTAGATAGCTAATCTAGGCCTTTAGGTCTAGTTATTAAAGATGTAATTTACCTCTATGTGTGTTGTCTGTTATAGCAAATACTTTGCACCTATATACTCTTAGGTGCGCAAGGTTAGGTTTTTGTAGTAATATTACTATTCTATTACTAAAGGTAACTTATATAAAGAATATTTTGTATAGTGTTTTCTAATAGTTTGCGTAGTTTAGCGTTTAATTGTAGAGGTATACTGCTGCCCTTGTGATTTCTGGCCACAGTTCCTAGGAGAGGTTGGCATCAAGTCGCATTGCGCGAGCTTTCTCCTTGTTTACACCCCCTAAGCGTTCTGCGTTACCATTCTGTGCTTATGTGTCTAGCGCTAAAGGCTCTACAATAATTCCTTGTGTTGCTAGCTATTTCAATACGCCTAGTTTAACTATAGCTATCTTGTTATCTGCCTTAATAGTCTTAACTAAGATATTATAGTAATTTTTCAAGAACAGGATAAATATTAACAGTGCCTTAATAATTAACTTTACTATGTAATAATCTGTAAAGTAGAGGTCCTACTATAGGCCTAAGAACCTATTAGTAATAAGCATCTAGCTCTTTTCTTTAGTAACTCCTTATACTTTATAGGAGTAGAAGTTAATGCTAAGTCTTTCTCTAGGTCTGTTATTATTAATTCTTAGTATGTAGCTAATTTGCTATTGCAATTTAGCTATTCTATAAGTGTTGCATTTAACTGTAGTAATGCCTTAGATCTGCACCCCCTAAGTCTGCTAGATGATGTGTTTAATTGTAGCAGGACTAGGGTAACCAAGTTACTTGTGCTACTGTATTGCTAAGGCCTTCTGTGGTCCTCTCTTAGTGCGTGTAGTGATTTTATGTGTGTAGTTAGTAGCTAGTAGGGATAGTTTATACTTAAGCACCTACTAGCTAAGCATTTCTAATACTACTCTAATTACTTAGCTATTTGCTTATTAGAGAGTTGTTAGGTCTGCTTATATGTCCTACTACATGCCTCTGTTTTGTAGTAGGCAGAAGGACACTAGGTTGCATAGTAGGTCTAGGCAAATTGCCACGTCTGTAAGGGTGACCTTAGTTGTCCTAGCTCCACTCCTTAGGAGTAGATTAATTAATCTATATCCTCTAACTAGCACCTTAGAATTCCTAGCCTATATAAAGTCTCTAGGTGATGGCTGTTAGAACCTATAGACGCAGTTAGGGTTGTTAGTAATATAACAGGTAGAACCTAAGTTAAGTATAAACAACTTCTATAGTAGATAGTTAGCAGTATCCTGTTAGTTTGCTGTGCTAAGTACTACTTTAATATTAGTAATTTCTTAGCCTTCTAGTTAATTGTCTAGGATTTCTAGGGTAGAGGTATGTAAGTACTTTACTACTAGTATTCTTAATTAGCTCTTGCTTTGTGCGTAAAGTAGCTCTTAAAAGGTAATATCTTTCTTACACTTAAACTTAATAAGTTTAGAAATAATCTTATTTAGTTTCTACTACTTAGGAGCTCTGTCTTAATTAATATAGTAGTAATCCTGTATAGAGTAGTGTTGTCTACATGCAGGGTATTTTGCTCCCCTAGTAGAAGCAGGCTCTTAATCTAAAGGCTACTTAAGCGTGGTAGTTTTCCTACCTACTGTATATTAATATTAAGGTCTGCCCTAGTTAGATAGCGTGCTTACAGTATGTTAGGCGTCCCCTTTATAGCTCTAGGAGGCTGCACCCCCTTTAGCAAGAAATACTGCATTGTTAGCTATAAAGGCCTTGTGCTGCCCTAATCTAAGGGGATAATTTATTATTATATACTCTTAGTAGCGTTTTATTATCTCCTTCTAACTTATACTAGATTTAAAGCGTCTGCTATCTTGAAAGCTTGTAGCCTACATAGGCGCAACCCTGTTTACAGCTGTCAGGAAGTCCTTTATTATTACATTTAATTGCGATAATTTGGCGACTTTGTACGTCTCTGCTTCTGTAGTTGCCTAGTTATACTTAGCTAGCTAGGTATCCTATTGTGACGTGCTTCTTATTAGCTTAAGTGCTAAGAGGTATCTGTCTTAGGCTTATTCTTGTTTAATTTGTTTGTTAACCCTAATAGTAAGTTGTAGGTCTGTAATCTACTGTTGCAGTGGTTTCTTAGGAAGACAGCATGTGCGCAGTAGATGTAGCAACACAGTTAACTAGATAAACATAATAATATACTAAAGGCTTGCTTCCTCCTTCTTATATTTGTGTTAATTATTCTTATATTATTTAAGGAGTACTTTATAATACTTAAGGTCTTCCTTAAATGCCTTCTAGCCTGTTATTAATAGCTTAGTTAGCCTTAATAGTATGTCAGTGTTTGCAGCTAGCGCGTAGTTAGTAATAGTTAGAGCCCTTAGCAAGAGTGGCTTTAATAGTAGTGGTGTAGTTGTCTTTAGGTTAATCTTGTCCCAGATGTTGCGCGACAGGCATCTCGCCTGTAGCTGCGCGAGCCAGTCAGTCCAGTCGGCTTGGTCCCTAAGGACTGTCGTTGGGTCGCGGTACGCTGGTTGCGCCATTTTGATTGCGGCAGTTTGGTTGCAGCAGTGAGGTTGCAGCAGTTTGGTTGTGGCAGTGAGACTCTTAATTGTCAGATGCTCGTACTGTTAGCCAGAGTATGTGCTTAACAAGATCTAGGTGGTATAATGATTTATTGACAATTGTGGTGATGGTGTTTCTGCTTTGGCGTCGTGCTGGTTGCTACAGGATTGAAGTGGGGGGGAATTAGCGCTGTTCGCGGCCGCCGGTGTGCGGGCCAATCAGGAGTTGCCAGGTCTCGCTTAATCGACCTGGCAACTGCTGATTGGCTGCACGACAGGTCCCTGCTCGATTGCGCAGATCCGACCTCTTGCCGCTCGCTCTTATCTGACAAGACTATTAGAAGCTTAACTAACTAACTTAGAAAGATATGTATCTAATACTATATATAGATAAACTGCTTATGCAACTATCTAAAGCAAAGATCTTCTCTAAGTTAGATATCTGCGCAGCCTTTAATTAAATATAGATAGATCCTGCCTTAGAGGAGTACACTACCTTTTAGACTTGTTACAGAACCTACAAATGCAAGGTACTACTATTTAGATTAACTAACATCCCTACTACCTATTAATAGTATATAAACAATGTTTTAATTAACTATCTTAATAATTTTTGTATTACCTACCTTAATAACATCCTTATCTACTCTAATAACCCTAGGACTTACAAGTTACATATTAAGAAAGTTCTAGAGAGGTTATAAATTGCAGGACTCTAGGCTAATATTAAGAAAAGCAAGTTCTATATTATAAGGACAAAGTATCTAGGTTATGTCCTTACTAACTAAGGAATTAAGGTTAACCCTAATAAAGTAGAAGCCTTATAAAACTAGGAGCAACCTATAACTATTACTAGTGTGAAATTGTTTTTAGGATTTATAGGTTTCTATTAACAATTTGTACCTAATTTCTCTTGTGTAGCTAAGCTGCTAATTGTATTACAAAGCCCCTCTATCCCCTTTAACTAGACTATAGAGTGTGATATTACTTTTAAGCACCTTAAAGTAGCCTTACTATTAATTCTAACCCTATGCTATTTTAACCCTAAGTATAATACAAAACTAGAGACTAATACCTCTAATAGTGTAGTTGTAGGAGTACTATTATAAAAATACCCTAACAGAAAATAGTACCTAGTTGCGTTCTATAGCTAAGTCTTATCTAGTTTAGAGCTAAACTAGGAGATACACAATAAGGAGTTGTTTGCTATATACTAAGCTTTTTGTAAGTAGAGAGTGGAACTAACAAGTGCCTAATCTTGCGTCTAAGTGTTCTCTAACTATAGAGCACTAGAGTACTTTATAACAACTAAAGTACTTAGTGCAAGACAAGTTTATTAGGCAGAGACTATAGCCCTGTTTAACTTCTGAATTAAGTATACTCTAGGTGCAAGCAACGCTAGAGCAGACATCTTAAGCTGTAGGGAATAAGATCTAAGTAACTTACAGGTTGCCTAGCAAGACAATTGTTCACGTGTTTTCCTAGGCCTAAATTAACTTAACACTTGTATTAACTCTAATCTCGCCTAGAAATACATAGGAGATTAACAACCTAACGCCTAAATCTACATGCTTAGTACTAGCAAGCGCTATATAGACCTAGACTTGTTAGAATTAATTAAAGCGTTACTACAGGACAACTAGACTAGTTTTAGTCTAGAATACAAAAGTTTGCCTAACTAGTATTACATTAGTAATAGACTATTGCTCTACAAGGATTGTCTCTGTGTTTAGGCAGACTCTACCCTCTGTACACAGTTAATCTAGGAGGTCTACAACTAAGTATTATCTGCATATCTAAGTGTAAAGAAGACTTATTAGTTATTATCTAAGAAATATTACTAGAAAGGTATAGAAACTTCTTATTAATATTATATTTGTAACTGCATTCTATACTAAAGAGGACATCTAAAGCAGACCTAACTCTAAGGTTACCTCTACCTCTTGCCTATCCTAGACTAACCTATGTAATATCTTTATATAGACTTTAAGGATTTTCTACTAGATAAAGCTAGTTACAACTAGATTATAGTAATTATTAACTACCTGTCTAAATAAGCAATTATAATACTATATTATAAGAACATAAACGCCTAAGGTATAGCTAACCTATTTATCTAATAGGTGTACTAATTTAGCTATACCCTAGAGTCTATTATGTTAGACTGTGGTCTACAATTTATGTCTACTTTCTAGTCTGCCTTCTATAATATTATTAGTGTAAAGGTTAAACTATTAACTGCCTATTATAAGGAAATAGATAGTTAAACTAAAATTATAAACAAGTATATTAACTAGAGATTGCGCCTATTTATATCCTACTACTAGGATAACTAGAGTAATCTACTACCTATAATTAACTAAGCCTAAATAACTCTACCCTACTTAGCAATTAGTATAGCCCTATATTAGGTCCTTTTTAGTTCTGAACTAAAGCAGAGCTAGTTCTAGAATAACTAACTAGTAAAAGGAAAAGGACTAGAAGCTATAAACTATAAGGATGCCTTAGCCCTAGCCACTTGCATGCATAACGCCTAGGCCACAGCTAAGAAGAATATAGAACAGGCTTAACTCTAAATACAGACTGCAGTTAATAAGCATTATTAACTAGTTAATTAGGAGGTTAGTAATATAGTCTATCTAAGCACTAAGAACCTGTTAAACCTGCGCCCTAGTAGAAAGCTATCTAACCTATAGGAAGGTCTATTTTAAGTACTAGAATAGGTAGGACATTTATACTAACTTAACTTACCTAAGGGATCTTGCATCTATAATGTGTTTGCCCTAAATGTGTTATGTAAAGACCCCTAGGACCTACTCCTAGGATAAGAAGCGCTAAAACCCTTAGGTATCCCTATCTAAGGCGTTAAAGAGTAGGAAGTGGAAGAAATCCTAGCTAGCAAGCTCTATCGCGCAACCCTGAAGTATTAGGTTAAGTAGGTAGGCCACAATTAGGACCCTACTTAGTATAACGCCTCTAACTTTATAGGCACCCCCTACAAGTTAAGAGCGTTCTACGAACAATACCTGAATTAGCTAGGACCTCTAAGAGGTCTAGACAAATGGATTAACACATGGGAGAAAGGAATAGAAGATATGTTGTAGCTAAAGGATGACAAAGTAAGGGAGAACAAACGCAGTTTGTTATAACGCTATCTATAGGTACAAACTAGCTAGTTTCAGACCCCACCTTAGGCCTCACAGCAGGTTCATCTTGTTACCTAAAAATTTATAAGGCACGTTAGACAGCTCGCTGTCTAACTCTGCCCCAACTACTCCTTCTAAACTACTATTATATCTATTCCCCCTTCCACCACTTAGACAACTGCCCTGTCTACCTTATTATCCTTTTCTACCTTAACTCCCTCCTTCCACAAGGCCCTGCAAAGCCTTTGTTAGCTCTACCTAAGCTCCCGCCACCTTCTTAACAGCCGCCGCTAGATTAGCCATCTAAACCTAAAGGACCCAATTCTCCTCCGCTACCTAATAGTAGTTGGCTAGTAGCACGTCCACCACCGACACGCTCTTGAGCTGGGCAGTCGCTACCTGCACACAGCTCGCCAGCGCGAAGGCGGCAGCCCAGACCCTAGCCTCCGTGATGTGACGGTCATGAATCACGTCGCTGCCGAGCGCGACCTCGTACTGTCTAAGGGCCTGCCAAAAGACGGAGAATTCGCTTTCCACATAAGTAGGAAGCTAGAATCTATTAATATATAACTAGGCAATGGCTAGTATTAGATTTTATACTAGAACATACTTCTTATTTTAAAAAGTGCAGTACGCACACTTCTTAGAGCTTATTAACAAAAACTTAAAGTTAATAAATTAGCTGCAAGCAGCAGCCTAGACTAAATAAATACAGATAACTCTGTAAGCCTCTAGAAGCGCCCTAGGTAGTACAGGGATTAGCATAATGTGTTACAACTTGTTAAAGGTTAGATATATAGCTAAGTTAGTCTAATATACGTACGCAGAGGTGTTCTGTTTGCTTAAGATAAAATAGAAACTTAAAGAACCTCTCTGTTAGTATACTTAGTTGTGTCACCACAATAACAGAATATATAATAATACAAAGTAAAAGTAGGTTTATGTTACCTACTGCTAATTCTTTTTTACTTGCTACCTCTGTATACGTTCTGTTTCAAACCTAAGTCACAGATATAGGACTATCTATCTACAAGGAGGGGGGTAGTGTAATAACACTCTACAAATAGTGACCTAATACCACTAGGATATAGTTCTAGCAACTTATAACTATGGCCCTTGTCACATAGCATAAGCTTACACTAAACTACTACTAAACCCTTATATATAAGGAGTAAGGAACTGTAGCATTATAGAGTAGTTTTTCTATATCCTTTTGTACAAGACCTATAGGTGTAGAGAATATATCCTGGTGTTCTTATCATCCCAGCACTCCCATATGCCTTGTAGCGGATTCACACCTATTCCGGATATCTCTCTTCTTGCCTGCGTCGTTACACTGTTGTCTATAATAGGTGGCGTTAGCGTGCGTAGCTGTACTTCAAGCTTTAATATCACAGCCTCTAGGTTAAACAGGACTAGGCTAGCAACTCTAAATCCTCCCTAGATATTGCTCTTAGTAATTGAAGCATTAAAAGCAGCTTTAAAGCTGTCAGATTCTCGTACTGTGAGCCAGAGTATGTGCTTAACGAGATCTTAGGTGGTATGATGATTTATTGATGATCGTGGCGATCGTGTTTTTCGCGGCGTCGTGCTAATTGCTACAGGATTGAAGTGGGGGGGGGAATTAGCGCTGTTCGCGGCCGCCTGTGTGCGGGCCAATCAGGAGTTGCCAGGTCTCGCTTAATCGACCTGGCAACTGCTGATTGGCTGCGCGACAGGTCCCTGCTCGATTGCGCAGATCCGACCTCTCGCCGCTCGCTCTTATCTGACAAAAGCATAGCAAGAACTCAAGTTTAGTAATGTAAGTAATCTTGCTCCGCATCAGCTGCTTGGCTTGGCGGCCATATGCCTTCTTTAATAGGGAAAAACAACCCACGTCAAGCGGCTGTAGCAGATGGGATAAGTGTGGGGGCATACACAGAGTGATAATCTTGTGCTCCTCACAGCACTAGTGGAATTCAACTAAGTTATAGCTCTTATGGCCGTCTAGAATAAGTAGTTAGTAGCTGCTAATAGTGCGCGCCTTTATATACTTATTAAAGTGCTTTAACTACTTAACTCTAAGCTTATTATTAGTCTAGCTGTTATTAGAGACACTAGTAACCTAGTTGTTAGGTATACTAGGCTCCTTGTACTAGGCTGAGAGGTGGTGCTTACTAGAGAGGATAATGAAGGGTAGGATAGACCAGCCCTTTGCGCAGATGCCTTGGATAATGCTAGTCTACTCTTAGTTGCCCTGCTGCACTGTCTTTATTCTCCCTTAACGCTTAGAGCCTATAACAACAGCACTAGTAGATATAACGCCTCATCGTCGTAGTGCAGGAAGATAATTGGTACGTCAGCACGGCTCGAGCACGGCTAGAATAATTGATGCGTTTCTAACATGTGAAAGAAAAGGTATGCAGTACACCGCACACCAAAGACCCATTAGGAAAAATATGCACTTACTTACGCAATATGCTCCATAGCGCCATACCCGTATACCGCCTCCTTGATTCCTCAATTCACTGATAACCTTTCACATGCACCTCCACGCACCCCCTCTCTTAAGTTGTCCGCTTGATCTCAATCACCATTTACCCCCCACTTGACCAGATCCAGCTATTACCCTTCTTTCAGTCTTCCCGCGAGCGTCTCGAGAGAAGCTTTCAACGCAGAAACAAGAAGAACGACCCAAGGGAACAACGACTGGCGAAAGGCTTGGAGGAATCAGCTCATGTGTACTACGCGCTTACATGCAGTGATGACTTGTACTGACACACGACCAGAGATCAAGACGATAGAGAATGGCACTCAGCATGAACAACGAGTGTTCGGGGCCCCCCAAGATATTGCGGAAATGTTTTTGCTTGAATTAAAGAATTTACATCGAAAGGGTATACAGACCGACAAAATCACCTAAATGACATAACGTGACAATAGTAGGCTAACGTGTGCGCCAACCTTCTCCATGGCGTCTTGTATGTCTCCGCCCTCAACCTTGCAAACGGCTATTGGTAGAATTTCCATTTGACCTCCTTGCACTCCCAACCTTTTGTCAGTCCCCTGATCCTATCCACAATCCAGCCACTCGTCCAGATATGGCTCTTGCCCTGGTTCTCTGTCTTCCTGCCTAGCTTAACGACCTTGCTAAGATGGCATTCGCCATCGCCTTTGTTAGTGTACCGCCACTGCAGACAGTCCTCAATTTCTAGACAGAGCGCTGCGCAGGCCTCGGAACTGTCGGCGCCGTCCTTGACCATGGTGCCGATGACGGTCCAGTCGATTGTCTCTTTGGCCTCTTCTTCTATTTTTTCGTTTTTCTTGTCGTCCTTTTTGGTGTCGGTTTCGATGCCCTTCTTTTCTTCGCGCTTGGGGAACAATGAGCCTGCTGCTTCCCTGGGCTTCTCTTTCGCGGCGTTTGCATCGCGTACTCCATCCTTGAGCTCCTTCTGACGGCCGGCTTCGGCGATGACCCTGGTGTCCGAGCCCAGGTTGTCCCAATTCTCCAGCCGTGATGTTATGTGTGGTAGTACATACTCTTCGAATGCATCCTTGTGTAAGTATGGCTTCTCCCAGCCGTGTTTGGCGGTCCACTTCTTCTGCAGGTCCCAGCTCTCGCTTAGTGACTTATTATCCATGTGGTGCCATGTCACGGCAGGTGAGCACCACTGCTTCGGTGTGTAATCAAGCGTATTCGGTTGTTCGCCCTGCATGAGTGGCCACGATGTATACAGCTCGACGTGCGCGTCATTGAGAGCCGTTGCAAGGACGTAGTCTCCGCAGCACTCCTTGCCAATGCGCTTCTGCCAGTCGGTCGACCACCGCTCCTCGTATGATTTTGCGTAGCGCCGTAGGGCACCCTGCGAAAGTAGTATGCCGGGGCCGCGCTGGGCGAACTGTACTTTGTTGATGAAGGTTTGCGCGCCACTGTAGTACGGAATCCGGTAGTCTAGCCTGGCCACCCACTGCAGCAAGTTGGTCCAGCTCAGGCCTGTGTCTGCTTCGATAAAAGCGTAGAATTTGGCGTGTGGGTTCATCTGGTATGCCTTGTATACCATAGGCAGTACCTTCCACTTGTCCAGATCCTTTGTCTTCTTCGCGTCTGGTTTGTACTCGGGGTCGGCCTGGATGATCATGTACTCGCGGAACTCCCCGTTGTTCTGCCTTGTCTCAGAGTTGATCTCGTGCAGCGCATCATGGATCGGTATGCCGTCAATTTCGCCCTCGTGGTCGCTGAAGATGGCGAAGTTGGGCACGCAGGAGAGGAGACCCTGGAGGTGCCCAGAAAGCTTATCGTAGGCCTCAGCTTTCGACGTCTTGACCACGACCATAACGTCCTGTGCGTTCTTGACGTCTTTGCAGAAGCCCTTCACAGGCGCGGCTGTGTGGCGGTACGGCGGCGAGATGGATGTAGGCGTAGGGGTTGTTGTGGTGTTGGCGCTCGAGATCAGTTCCATGATGGGCCCGGGACTCGCGCTGACGACCACTGTGCTTGAAGTCTTCCCGCTGGCTTTCGACTTCTCCTTGTCCTCCCACCTTCCCCTATCGTCATCGTGACCAGCAGGACCAGACGCTGTAGGACGAGGCAGCGGCGTCTGCTCGGCCGCTTGGCCTGTCTTCCGCGTCTTGTCGTCCCATCTGTGGTCGTCGTCCCCCTTTGGACGGTCGTCGTGCACTGTCGATGTGGGCTTGACTGTGGGGAATGTCGCGTGCGAAGTGTGAACGACAGGCGCGGGCGCAATTGAGTCGTGAGGCTTGGCTCCGTCTGCGGGGTGTTCAATGATTGGTGCCGAGAGTTCAGCGAGCTGGTGAGGGAGGCCAAAAGTCCAGAGGAAGCTGATCAGCGAGAAGGTAATGACCACCACGAAGACGCGCGAGGGCGTGAAGAGGGAGCGCATCATGGCGGTCCTTGGCGGCAGTAGCCGGCTCCTCTGAGCAATTGAGTTGTCGTTGAGTGTGTTTGAGCGCTACATCAGCGCATTGAATCTGTGGTCATGGCCGCTCTGGAGGAAGTCGCGACTCTTGTGTGTGGGGCGTTGAGGTATGAGACATGGGAAGGTGCTGTAGAATGATGCTTGCCGAATGCCGAAGCTACTTCGGACCCTTGGCTGTGGCGCCCTTGTCCTGCAGCGCCTCGTCATGACAGCTGCAACCATACATCAACAGCAGGAGCAGTGCAAGACTCCGGAACTCACGATTAGGTAAAAGTTCAAGAAAGCAACAGAGGATCAATGCCTGAAGATGCCAGATGGCTGACCGATGGTCACGCCTCGGCTGTAGACGCCGACGCGGCACGCTGTCCATCGTGGGCAGCACGTGCAGCCGTGAACATGCTACATCCCTCATTGAACTGTCGCGCTCGCAGCTTGTTATGGGTGTGTTTGATTCGTGTTGACCACAGGCCGCTTTTATTGACAAGACTGGTCAGTGACCATGTAAACATCCCTACCGAGGCGGACGGCGTAACCATCGGGACGGCGTAACCATCGATCCGATGACCAAAATCAATGCAGCACCCCACTTTCAACACGCGATATCTCTATCAATATGAGCCCAATTGAGGCTGCGCTTGCAGCTATCGAAGCGCTAGAACCTGGCGAAAAACTTGTATACGCGCAAATCGCTAGAAAGTATGGTGTGCCAGCTTCAACGCTATCTCAACGCCACCGAGGCGTATCAAGCTCTAGAGCTACGAAGGCTCAAAACCAGCAAGCGCTCCACCCCCAGCAGGAGCTGGAGCTCCTACGCTATATCGAGCGCCTTACAAAGCAAGGCCTACCTCCTACACGACCTATGATACGACGCTTTGCCTCATCAATAGCCAGAAAGGAGCTCGGCGTGCACTGGGTTGATCGATATATCCAGCGACACCAAGTTGATCTCATCTCACACTGGGCGACTGGAATCGATCGCGAGCGCCACCAGGCTGACTCTCAGTTAAAGTATAGCCTCTATTTCGAGCTTCTACGCAGTAAGCTCAGCCAATACGATATAGAGCCTTACAATATGTACAACATGGATGAGAAGGGCTGCACGCTAGGAATACTTACTCGCTCAAAGCGGGTGTTCAGCAGGAGGCTATATGAGGAGGGGAAGATCAAGGCTCACATCCAGGATGGCAATCGGGAGTGGATAACGCTGCTAGCCTGTATATGCGCGGATGGATCTGCTCTTGATCCTGCTATTATCTATCAATCAGCCTCAGGCTCGATCCAGGACTCGTGGCTTCAAGCCTTTGATCCCGATGATCATCGAGCTCGCTTTGCTGCCTCACCCTCAGGATGGACGAACAACGAGATAGGCCTAGCCTGGCTAAAGCAGGTATTTAATCCCTCGACTAAGGCTAAGGCAGGCCAATCCTATCAACTACTTATCCTTGATGGCCATGGATCTCATCTCACGATAGATTTTATTGAGTACTGCGATCGGAATAGAATCCTCCTTGCAGTATACCCCCCTCATTCAACTCACACCCTCCAGCCGCTTGACGCTGTCATGTTCAAGCCATTCTCATCAGCCTACTCACACCAGGTAGCTGCGTTCATGGAGAGGTGCCAAGGGCTCACATCTATGAGCAAAAGAGACTTCTATCCCATGTTTATGGCTGCCTGGGAGGCCTCGTTCAAGAAGGATACTATACTCAAGGCCTTTGAGGCAACTAGCCTCTCACCTCTCCAGCCACACACCGAACACCAATCTTTTGATTTTTGGGTTTCCTTCACAGAAGCCACAAAAATCCCAGCAACCGATCCGGCTCACTGCGGCCACCTTGGGAGTACCTCTAGCGTCCGCCTAAGCTCCCCGCGCGACGCGCAAGGAACTCAAGGGGATGGCAGAGTCTCCCTCCTCCCATCACACGGGGTCTCCAGACCCCGAGTCCCCTCAACATCTCAATTCCCGCGCCTCAAGACGGCTTCAGAGGGACGTGCACCACCAAGCACCTCCGCTGAGCAGCCAGAACCCCGGTGGGGGCGCTCCCAAACCCCGAGTCTACGATGCCGTCCAACGCTATATCACTGAGACTCAGCAAATTGTCCAGCTTCGAAACACTATCACCAAGGCCTTCGCCGCAGCTGTAGACCAACACGCAGAGGGCTATACTGACCCTCAGGAAGCCAGGATCGCCGCAGAGCTGCAGCAGAAAGTCATCCAGGCTCTAACCTCCATCTCCCCAAGCAACTCCCCCCCAAGCTCCCGGTGGAGCAGCGACACCAATCACAGCAACCCCGGGAGCCAAGACTCAGGACGTCGCTCTTGGGCGGACGTAGCCAGAAACCCCCAAATCCCAGCGCCAAAGAATAGGGGTAGCGACAGGCCCCTGTTCCCTGCTAGGTCCCGGCCTGGCCCACCAGCTAAGCCAAAAGAAGACAATCAGATCTTCATTGCTATGTCTAATCCAGCAACGCGATTGCATCAACCCTCACCCTTTGCAGTAAGGCAGGCAGTATGCAAGAGTGTAGGAGGAATCACCCTCTAAGACATCCCCACTGCCTCGCCAATCAACACTAGCTAGGCAATTACGCCAGCAAGTAGAACTATTAGAGACCAACTTCTAACCTAAGAAAACTAGGAGCTTGTAGTAAAAGCCCTAGGCAGAGATATAATCAGGGTCCTAGAACACTAGATTAACTACGCTGTACAAGGAGTACCTAGCTTGTTCTAGACTCTAGACAGCACTAAACTACCTACTACCACCTAGCTAGTTAAGGAAGAGGTCCGCTCGCAAACAGGCAAGCAGCCAGTTAGCTGCAGAACCTCCTGACATAGGGCCAACCAGAATAGCTTGACTACCTAGATTATATTATACAAGGAGCCAGTCTGCTTGTTCCAGCTCTTTGGCACCAGCCAACTCTCTAAAGAAATCCACAAACACCCTACTATACAGCAACACAACCCAGGCTGCCAACAATACTGCAACGCTGCCCACTGTACTTGGCTAGCCTGCTGTGTGCACTGCGGAGATCACACAGATAGACACCAAGGGCTCTATAGGGATGACTGTCCTCATAAAGCCAAGTGCACCAACTGCTATAGCCCACACCCGGCTAGTTACTCCAACTGCCCTGCTGCCCCTCGCCAGGTGCATGGACACATAATTAAGCCCACCAAGACTAAACTAAACGCTATCTGTCGCGTAGGCAGAGCAACATACCAGCACCTCTACAGGACAGTAGAAGAGACGCTTAACCAGGCAACGCCGCAGCATGAGGAGACCCTTAATCAGGCAACGCCTCAGCATGAAGATACCCCCCTAGAGGCCGCGCAGGAGATAGCGGCCCCCCACCCTCCTCCACGGGGGCGGGCACTAGAAGAGGATAGCAGGGCAGCTCCAACTGGAACAAGCAGCGCCTCTCAAGCATCCTTGCCCACCACTAGTAGAGAAAAGAGACCAAGACAGGCCGCTGCAGGCCGTACAAACCTGAATATAAGGGACATGTCAGCCAACAGTCTGCTCCCACAACTAACTATCTACACTAATCCCTTAACCTCTAAGAGGGAGGACATTAGCATAAGCAATTAGTCACTATCTACATGTTAGGACACCAACACACACCCTCCGCCCGCAACAGGCAACGATGGCCTGGCCAGCAGGGAGACCAGCTCCGCATATGCTGGGCCAACGTTGGCAGGAGCTCACCCTGCCACATTACAATCCTAGAAGCGGCCTTTCAGAAGGACATGGATGTTGTATGCATCCAAGAGCCTTTCACCTATGCCAACTTAAGGACCTCCACCCACCTAGGCTTTAGACACCTCACACCTATTAGCACCTAGGACGCTCCTAACACACTAGGCGCAACCTGCCCTTAGGTAATAACCTACATCTACAAAGGATACTACTTAAAGCTCTAGGCTAGACAAAGCCTTAATCACCTAGACCTGCTATAGGCTGTTGTGAACAGAGTCTTGATACTTAACTGCTACAGACAGCCACTTACCCCTGACGTACTCTAATACGTTACGCACCTTACGCCCCCCCAACACTGCGTTGTAGGAGGGGACTTTAACGTCAGACACGAATCCTTTGAGCCCTCTGTTTCCGCAGCCAGCGGCGGCATAGAGCTCGCCAGGTGGGCTGCTAACGCCTCTATGGACTACATTGGTGTGCTGGGGCAGCCAACACACTGCGCTGGCCATGTCCTTGACCTTACTTTCTCTAACATCCCATTTGCCCAGTCTGCTGTTAATGCTAGCATGCATTGCAGGTCAGACTACAAGACAATAGTAACCTCTGTCTCTACTTCCACACTTAGTACTCCGCACCTAGACCAGCACCACTACAGAGTTCCAGAGGCAAGCCTACCAAAGTTCACTAGGCTAGTGGAAATTGGCGTCCAGAGCATCCCAGATCCGCGTGCGGCACAGGATGCGGCACAACTAGACGACTGTGTTGCACTGCTGACAGAGACTGTGCAGCACTCTATACAAACAGCAGGCAAGCTTAATTGCAAGGAAGGACGTGCTGCGCCTTAGTGGACTAAGGAGTGCAAGACTGCCTACTAAGCCCACAAACGCGCTTGACAGACCTGCTCAGGCAGACCTCTGCTAGAAGAAACACAAGCCTTCAAGACTACAGTTAGACAGGCTAAAAGGCAATACTAGAGGCATGTTATTAACACTACTAAGGACAACAAGGACCTATTTAAGGTTATTGCCTAGCATAAGCTCACACTAGAGAACTAGGACACTCTGCTTAACATTAACAACAGGACAATATCTAACCCCCTAGAGAAGGCTAAGGCACTTAGACAGGAAGTCCTTAATTAATACACAGCAGATAACAATCTCAGCCACTACCTAGATAAGGAAACTGCGGCCCCTCTCCTGTAGAGTACACATATCTTACTAGAGGAGTCTAAGCGAAACACAATAGGGGTCACCAGCACCTCCCCAGGCACAGACCGCTCTACAGTGCGACTGCTCCGCGCCTGCTAGGCCTAAATTAGGGAACTCATACAACAGATCTTCTAGTGGTGCCTTAAACTTAACTACTTCCCTGCGCAATAGAAGCTGGCAGAAGTAGCCATGATCCCCAAGGTAGGGAAGAAGGACAGGACTTCGCCTCAATCCTGGAGGCCCATAGCACTCCTCTCCTGCATTGGAAAGGGTCTCAAACGAACAGTGGCCAGAAGAATTGCGTAGACTGCTATAACCTACAAGATCCTTAGCCCCTAACATAGAGGCGCCCTCCTAAAACGCTCTGCTGTAGATCTTACCGCAGCGTTTACCCACAATACTAAAGCTGCGTGGGCAAAAGGCCAGCATGTCACAATGGTCACCTTAGATGTGTAAGGCGCCTTTGACGCTCTCCTTAAGAACTGCCTGCTGCACTAGATGGCTGAACAGGGCTAGCTACAAAGGACTATCCTCTTTGTTAACTCTTTCCTTACTAATTAAAGGGTCCAAGTCTGCCTAGGCTAAGCCACTACCCCTAGCTACCTAGTCGCCTGCGGCACACTGCAGGGATCACCACTCTCCCCAGTCCTGTACACACTGTACCTGGCAGAGCTGCTGTCTGCAGACACGAAAAGAAGATTTAGATACGCAGATGACATATGCTTGTATCAGGCCTTACACTCCCTAGATGAGAACGTTAAGCTCCTAGCAGCAGACCTACAACAGATCAGAGCATGGGGTACAGCTAACATAGTCACCTTTGCGCCCAAAAAACAGGAAATAATTCACCTTACTTAACAGAAGAGTAGCTACACACTACCCTGTGTAGTAGACAATTAGCTTATAATTAACCTAATCTTACTAAGCAGGTCAAGAACCCAGCTAGCTCTCTAATAGCTAGGGATCTAGTTCAACCGCAAACTTACCTTCAAGCAACATGTAGCCACACACAACGCGAAAGCAGCTAAGGTAGCCTATCACATCCGCAGCCTAGCAAACACAGCCTACGGGCCACCGGCCAGCTCCCTCCGCAAGGCCACCCTGGCCTGCGTGTACCCGTCCCTTCTGTATAGGGCTGAGTGCTGGTACAGAGGCCGTACTAAACCTCCACGCACACTCAAACCAGGCAGACCAGCCAAAGTCAGCACCTATGTCAGGTGGCACATAGCTGTCATGGACAAAACACTAGCTATAGCAGTAAGAGGCATCCTCCCAGTGTGGCGAACAACCCCTACTGCTACTCTCTTCCAAGAAGCCAGACTACCCTCAGCTGCCACTGCGCTTGAAGAAGCCAAACTCTGCTTTGCAACCTATCTACGCACCATAGATGCGGAGCATCCACTGGCCAGCCGCACAGCAGCCATAAGGATGAGCATAGGCTAGACAGCTGGAAAGCTGCAACAAATGCGAACTAAAGTCTAGTATCTAGGATCTCTTCTACTAGAGATACCTAGGACAATACTAACATCCCTTTACTACTCACCTAGCTACTAAACAGACCTAACAATAGGCACAGATAAAAAGACTACAGCTAAGGCCTTTACAGAATAGTAGGACTACCTCCTACCTTTAGATGTTACTATCTTCTTAGATAGCTCTAAACAGTACACAAAGGAAGGAGAAAAGTGGGTTACCTACAGCTTTGCAGTATATTAGGACAGAAAACAACTTCACACTAGACACAGGTCACTTCAGCCTACCTCACACGTCTTTAACGCGGAAGCAGTAGGAGCATGGAGGGGTCTCTAGCACACTATAAGACAACCAGCGCTCCGCACTCGCCGAATCTGGCTGTGCATAGACAGCACCTCAGTGATATGGTGCCTCAGGGGCAACGCACCCTCTACCTCTCAGTGGGCCTTCCTAGAGTGCCATGGTGCTATGGAGACACACGACGTCTCCATCAAATGGGCCCCTGGACACCTAGGCATCGAGGGAAACAAAGCGGCAGACAGGCTAGCGAACCTAGAAGCCTAGCACCCATCACCCCCAACTGGAAAAGCTGCTATGCCAACACTCTCAGGCATCAAGTTAGTTGCCCGCTAAGCACTGCACAATGCACAGCAGACATGGTGGTCTAAGAAGAAAGGAAGCCTCTCTACATAGTACAAGAGATAGGAGTTAGGCTACTTAATACGCAGTAGACTACCTAAGTTAGACCTACTAAGAGCCACCTTAGCTAGACTGCTCTTAATCTAATCTATGTATAGCAACTTTGCCTAGTACTACTAAAAGTTTAGTCACAACAACGCAATACTTACCTGCTTATGCAGACATGACAAGACGCCAGAGCACCTTGCGCTCTGCCGCAAGACCCTTAGGACCTTTGGCTGATGGCCACTTCGACTACCTATACCACCAACCAGCCAGAACGATAGCATAGCGTATACTGCCGCGCTGATTGGAGATCCAGAGGCTTTCGAAGCCTTCATCCAACTCACACAGTACTACACCAAGGTCTGCCCCCGGTAGCTCACGCGGTGCTGCGACAGCAGCAAACAGCCGTACTCTCTCCTTACCCTCCCTCTAACCCTCCCTCTCCCTCTCCCCCACTTCTCCAGCACTTACCTGCTTCGGGCACTTACCTGCCTCAGAACACACACGAGGGATTCACCCTGATGTACACGAACTGCTCAGTCTCCCCAACTGGAAGGGGAGCTGTAGCTCTGATATAGTAGCAATACCCGCGCAGGCAAGAAATGCTTTCTAAGGTAGTGTGCTAGCACTGTAATTCCATAGCTTAGCACGTCGT
>NW_022984806.1:297494-308787 GCF_010094145.1 Didymella exigua CBS 183.55
AGGAGCCAAGAATCAGGACGCCGCTCTTGGGCGGACGTAGCCAGAGACCCCCAAATCTCAGCGCCAAAGAATAGGGGCAGCGGCAGGCCCCTGTTCCCTGCTAGGTCCCAGCCTGGACCACTAGCTAAGCCAAAAGAGGACAATCAAATCTTCATTGCTATCTCTAATCCATCAACGCGACTGCAACAACCCTCTCCCTTTGCAGTAAGGCAGGCAGTATGCAAGAGCATAGAAGGAATCACCCTTAAAGACATCCCTACTGCCTCACCAATCAACACTAGCTGGGCAATTACGCCAGCAAGTAGAACAATTAGAGACTAACTTCTGACCTAAGAAAACTAGGAGCTTATAGTAGGAGCCCTAGGCAGAGACGCAATTAGAGTCCTAGAACACTAGATCAACTACGCTGTACAAGGAGTACCCAGCTTGTTCCAGACTCTAGACGGCACAGAACTACCTACTACCACCCAGCTGGTAGAAGAGGAGGTCTGCTCACAAACAGGCAAGCAGCCAGTTAGCTGCAGAACCTCACAACACGGGGCCAACCAGAACAGCCTGACCACCTGGATCATATCATACAAGGAGCCAGTCCGCTCATTCCAGCTCTTTGGCACTAGCCAGTTCTCTAAAGAAATCCACAAACACCCTGCTATACAGTAACATAATCTAGGCTGCCAACAATACTGCAATGCTGCCCACTGTACCTAAGTAGCCTGTTGTGCAAACTGTGGCGACTGTACAGATAGACACTAAGGGCTCTATAGGGTTAACTGTCCTCACAAAGCCAAGTGTGCGAATTGCCATGGCCCGCACCTAGCTAGTCACTCTAACTGCCCTGCTGCCCCTCGCCGGGTGCATGGACACATAATTAAGCCTACTATGACTAAACTGAACGCTATCCGCCGCGCAGGCAGAGCGACATACCAGCATCTCTACAGAACAGTAGAAGAGACCCTTAACCAGGCGACGCCGCAGCATGAGGATACCCCCCTAGAGGCCGTCCAGGAGATACCGGCCCCCCACCCTCCTCCTCGAAGGCAAGCACCAGAGGAGGAGAGCAGGGCAGCTACAAATGGAACAAGCAGCGCTTCTCAAGCATCTGCACCCACCACTAGCAGAGAAAAGAGACCAAGACGGGCGGCTGCAGGCCGCACGAACCTGAATGTGAAGGACATGTCTGCCAACAGTCTGCGCCCACGATCAACTATCTACACTAACCCCTCAACCTCAGAGAGGGAGGACACTAGCATGAGCGATGAGCCACCATCCACATGTTAGGACACCCACACACACCTTCCGCCCGCAACAGGCATCGACAGCCCAGCCAGCTGAGACACCAGCTCCGCATATGCTGGGCCAACGTCGGCAGAAGCTCACCCTGCCACATTACAATACTAGAAGTGGCCTTCCAGAAGGGCATAGACGTTGTATGCGTCCAAGAGCCTTTTACTTGTGCTAACTCAAGGACCTCTACCTACCCTAGCTTTAGACACCTCGCACCTATCAGCACCTAGGATGCTCCCAACGCACTAGGCTCAACCCGCCCTAGGGTGATAACCTATATACGCAAAGGGCATCACCTAAAACTGCAGGCTAGAGAAAGCCTTAATCACCCAGACCTGCTGTGGGCTGTTGTAAATGGAGTCTCAATACTAAACTGCTACAGACAGCCACTTACCCCAGACGTACTCCAATACGTCACGCATCTCACACCCCCCCAACACTGCGTTATAGGAGGGGACTTCAACGTCAGACACGAATCCTTCGAACCCACTGTTTCCGCAGCTAGCGGCGGCATAGAGCTCGCCAGGTGGGCCGCCGCCGCCTCTATGGACTATATTGGCGTGCCAGGACAGCCGACACACTGTGCTGGACATGTCATTAATCTCACCTTCTCTAATGTCCCGTTCGCTCAGTCTGCTGTAGATGCTAGCATGCACAGCGGGTCAGACCACGAGACAATTGTAACCTCTGTCACTACTTCCACACCTAGTACTCCGCACCTAGACCAGTATTACTACAGAGTCCTAGAGGCAAGCCTACCGAAGTTCACTAGGCTAGTGGAAATAGGCGCTCAGAGCATTCTAGATCCGCGTGCGGCACAGGATGCGGCAGAACTAGACAACTGTGTCGCGCTGCTGACAGAGACTGTGCAGCACTCTATACAAACAGCAGGCAAGCCTGACCGCAAGGAAGGACGCGCTGCGCCGTGGTGGACCAAGGAGTGCAAGACTGCTTATCAAGCCTACAAACGCGCTCGGCAAACCTGCCCAGGCAGACCTCTGCTTGAAGAAACACGAGCCTTCAAGACTACAGTTCGACAGGCTAAAAGGCAGTACTAGAGGCACGTTATTAATAACGCTAAGGACAATAAGGACCTGTTTAAGGTTATTGCCTGGCATAAGCTCACACTAGAGAACCAGGACACTCCTCTTATTGTAGACAACAGGACAATATCTAACCCCCTAGAGAAGGCTAAGGTACTTAGACAAGAAGTCCTTAATCAGTACACAGCAGATAACAATCTCAGCCACCACCTAGATTAGGAGACTGCGGCCCCTCTCCTATAGAGCACGCACATCTCACTAGAGGAGTTGGAGCGAAACACAATAGGGGTTACTAGCACCTCCCTAGGCACTGACCGCTCTACAGTGCGACTGCTCCGCGCCTGCTAGGCCCAGGTTGGAGAACTTATACAACGGATCTTTTAGTGGTGCCTTGAACTGAACCACTTTCCTGCACAATAGAAGCTGGCAGAAGTAGCCATAATACCTAAGGTGGGAAAGACAGATCAGACGTCACCCCGATCATGGAGGCCTATAGCACTCCTCTCCTGCATTGGAAAGGGGCTTGAACAAACAGTGGCTAGGAGAATTGCGTGGACTGCTATGACCCACAAAATCCTTAGCCCTCAGCATGGAGGCGCCCTCCTAAAGCAATCAGCAGTAGATCTTACTGCAGCGTTCACTCACGACACAGAAGCTGCGTGGGCAAAAGGCCAGCATGTCACAATAGTCACCTTAGATGTGCAAGGCGCCTTTGACGCTCTTCTCAAGAATCACCTGCTTCACTAGATAGCCTAACAGGGATGGCCATAAAAGACTCTTCTCTTTATCCACTCCTTCCTAACTAATTAAAGGATTTAAGTCTGCCTAGGTCAAGTCACTACCCCTAGCTACCTAGTCAACTGCGGCACGCCGCAGGGCTCACCACTCTCCCCAGTCCTGTACACACTTTATCTGGCAGAGCTGCTGTCTATGGACACAAAGAAGAGATTTAGATACGCAGATGACATATGCTTATACTAAGCCTCACACTCCCTAGATAAGAACATTAAGCTCCTAGCAGCAGACCTACAACAGATTAGAGCATAGGGCACAGCTAACAAGGTTACCTTCGCGCTGGAAAAACAAGAAATGATCCACCTCACCTAACAAAAGAGCAGCTACGCGCCACCCTGTGTGGTAGACAAGCAGCTTACAGTTAATCTAATCTTACTAAGCAGGTTAAGAACCTAGCTAGCCCTCTAATGGCTAGGGATCTGGTTTAACTGCAAGCTTACCTTCAAGCGGCATGTAGCCACGCACAACGCAAAGGCGGCCAAGGTAGCCTATCACATCCGCAGCCTAGCAAACTCGGCACACGGACCACCAGCCAGCTCCCTCCGCAAGGCCACTATGGCCTGCGTATACCCGTCTCTTCTGTATGGGGCTGAGTGCTGGTACAGAGGCCGAACTAAACCTCCACGCACACTCAAACCTGGCAGACCAGCACAAGTCAGCACCTATGTTGGGTGGCACATAGCTGTCATGGACAAAACACTAGCGTTAGCAGCAAGAGGCATCCTCCCAGTGTGGCGAACAACCCCTACTGCTACTCTCTTCTGAGACGCCGGACTACCTTCAGCTGCCACTGCGCTAGAAGAAGCCAAACTCCGTTTTGCGACTTATCTACGCACTATAGATGCAGAACACCCACTGGCCAGCCGCACAGTAGCTGTAAGGATGAGTATAGGCTGGACAGCTGGAAAGCTGCAACAAATGCAGACCAAAGTCTAGTATCTAGGATCTCTTCTGCCTGAGATACCTAGGACAATACTAACATCCCCTTACTACTCACCTAGCTGCCAAACAGACCCAACGCTTAGAATAGACAAAAAGACAGCAGCTAAGGCGTTTAAAGAATAGTAGGCTTAGCTCCTACTATTAGACGTCACTATCTTCTTAGATAGCTCTGAACAGTACACAAAGGAAGGAGAAAAGCAGGTCACCTATAGCTTTGCAGTGTATCAGGGCAGAAAACAACTGCAGAGTGGACGTGGATCACTCCACCCTACCTCACACGTCTTTGACGCGGAAGCAGTAGGAGCATGGAGGGGCCTCTAGCACACTATAAGACAACCAGCCCTTAACACTCGCCGAATCTGGCTGTGCATAGACAGCACCTTAGTTATATGGTGCCTAAAGGGCAGCGCATCCCCTACCTCTCAATGGGCCTTCCTGGAGTGCCATAGTGCTATGGAGACACACGACGTCTCTGTCAAATGGGCCCCTGGACATCTAGGCATCAAAGGAAACGAAGCGGCCGATAGGCTAGCAAACCTTAAAGCCTACTACCCATCACTCCCTACTAGAAAGGCTGCTGTTCCTACACTAGCAGGCATCAAATCTATTGCTCGCAAAACATTGCACAACACACAGCAGACCTGGTAGTCTAAGAAGAAAGAAAGCCTCTCTACATAGTATAGAAGATAGGAGCTAGGCTACTTACTTCACAGCAGACTACGTAAATTAGACCTACTAAGAGCTACCCTAGCTAGACTACTCTTAATTTAATCTATGCACAGCAACTTTGCATAGTACCACCAAAAGTTTAGCCACAACAACACAACACTCACCTGTTTATGCAGACGCAACAAGACGCTAGAGCACCTTGCGCTCTGCTGCAAGACCCTAGGAGCCTTTGGCTAATAGCCACTTCAACCACCTATACCACTATCCAGCTGGAACAATGGCCTAGCGTATACTGCCGCGCTGATTAGGGATCTAGAGGCTTTTGAAGCCTTTGTCCAACTCACACAGTACTACACCAAGGTCTGCCCCTAGTAGCTCACCCTGTGCTGCAACAGCAGCAAACAACTGTACTCTTTCCTTACTCTCCCTCCTACTCTTCCTCTCTCCCACTTCTCCAGCACTTAACTGCCTCTAAACACACACAAGGGATCCACCCTAATGTACACACACAGCTCAGTCTCCTCAACTGGACGGGGAGCTGTAGTTCTGAAATGGTAGTAATATCCGCGCAGGCAAGAAATGCTTTCTAAGGTAGTGGCAGCACTGTAATTCCATAGCTTAGCACGTCGTATATGCCCTTCGGGAGGCGAGATGATGGACTTCATCCTCATCAACTAGACGTAAAATGAATACCAACCAACCAACCAACCTCTCCAGCCACACAACAGCCGGAACGATGGCATAGCGTATACTGCCGCGCTGATTGGAGATCCAGAGGCTTTCGAAGCCTTTCTCCAACTCACACAGTACTACACCAAAGTCTGCCCCCGGTAGCTCACCCTGTGCTGCGACAGCAGCAAACAACTGCACTCTTTCCTTACTCTCCTTCTTACTCTCCCTCTTCCTCTCTCCTACTCTTCGGGCACTTACCTGCCTCTGAACACAGACAAGGGATCCACCCTAATGTACACAGATTGCTTAGTCTCCCCAGTTGGAAGGGGAGCTGTAGCACAACATAGTAGCAACACCCGCGCAGGCAAGAAATGCTTTCTAGGGTAGTGTATTTGCACTGTAATTCCATAGCTTAGCACGTCGTATATGCCCTTCGGGAGGCGAGATGGTGGACTTCATCCTCATCAATTAGACGTAAAATGAATACCAACCAACCAACCAACCTCTCCAGCCACCCCACTTCTCCAGCACTTACCTGCTTCGGGCACTTACCTGCCTCAGAACACACACGAGGGATTCACCCTGATGTACACGAACTGCTCAGTCTCCCCAACTGGAAGGGGAGCTGTAGCTCCGATATGGTAGCAATACCCGCGCAGGCAAGAAATGCTTTCTAAGGTAGTGTGCTAGCACTGTAATTCCATAGCTTAGCACGTCGTATATGCCCTTCGGGAGGCGAGATGGTGGACTTGATCCCCATCAACTAGACGTAAAATGAATACCAACCAACCAACCAACCAACCTCTCCAGCCACAAATCCCACAACCGAACACCAATCTTTTGATTTTTGGGTTTCCTTCACAGAAGCCACAAAAATCCCAGCAACCGATCCGGCTCACTGCGGCCACCTTGGGAGTACCTCTAGCGTCCGCCTAAGCTCCCCGCGCGACGCGCAAGGAACTCAAGGGGATGGCAGAGTCTCCCTCCTCCCATCACACGGGGTCTCCAGACCCCGAGTCCCCTCAACATCTCAATTCCCGCGCCTCAAGACGGCTTCAGAGGGACGTGCACCACCAAGCACCTCCGCTGAGCAGCCAGAACCCCGGTGGGGGCGCTCCCAAACCCCGAGTCTACGATGCCGTCCAACGCTATATCACTGAGACTCAGCAAATTGTCCAGCTTCGAAACACTATCACCAAGGCCTTCGCCGCAGCTGTAGACCAACACGCAGAGGGCTATACTGACCCTCAGGAAGCCAGGATCGCCGCAGAGCTGCAGCAGAAAGTCATCCAGGCTCTAACCTCCATCTCCCCAAGCAACTCCCCCCCAAGCTCCCGGTGGAGCAGCGACACCAATCACAGCAACCCCGGGAGCCAAGACTCAGGACGTCGCTCTTGGGCGGACGTAGCCAGAAACCCCCAAATCCCAGCGCCAAAGAATAGGGGTAGCGACAGGCCCCTGTTCCCTGCTAGGTCCCGGCCTGGCCCACCAGCTAAGCCAAAAGAAGACAATCAGATCTTCATTGCTATGTCTAATCCAGCAACGCGATTGCATCAACCCTCACCCTTTGCAGTAAGGCAGGCGGTATGCAAGAGTGTAGGAGGAATTACCCTCTAAGACATCCCCACTGCCTCGCCAATCAACACTAGCTAGGCAATTACGCCAGCAAGTAGAACTATTAGAGACCAACTTCTAACCTAAGAAAACTAGGAGCTTGTAGTAAAAGCCCTAGGCAGAGATATAATCAGGGTCCTAGAACACTAGATTAACTACGCTGTACAAGGAGTACCTAGCTTGTTCTAGACTCTAGACAGCACTAAACTACCTACTACTACCTAGCTAGTTAAGGAAGAGGTCTGCTTGCAAACAGGCAAGCAGCTAGTTAGCTGTAGAACCTCCCAACACGGGGCCAACTAGAATAGCTTGACTACCTAGATTATATCATACAAGGAGCTAGTCTGCTTATTCTAGCTCTTTAGCACCAGCCAACTCTCTAAAGAAATCTACAAACACCCTACTATATAGCAACACAACCCAGGCTGCCAACAATACTGCAACGCTGCCTGCTGTACTTAGCTAGCCCACTGTGTGCACTGCGGAGATTGCACAGATAGACACCAAGGGCTCTATAGGGACGACTGTCCTCATAAAGCCAAGTGCACTAACTGCTATAGCCTACACCCGGCCAGTCACTCTAACTGCCCTGCTGCCCCTCACTAGGTGCATGGACACATAATTAAGCCCACCAAGACTAAACTAAACGCTATCTGTCGCGCAGGCAGAGCAACATACCAGCACCTCTACAGGACAGTAGAAGAGACGCTTAACCAGGCAACGCCACAGCATGAGGAGACCCTTAATCAGGCAACGCCTCAGCATGAAGATACCCCCCTAGAGGCCGCGCAGGAGATAGCGGCCCCCCACCCTCCTCCACGGGGGCGGGCACTAGAAGAGGATAGCAGGGCAGCTCCAACTGGAACAAGCAGCGCCTCTCAAGCATCCTTGCCCACCACTGGTAGAGAAAAGAGACCAAGACGGGCTGCTGCAGGCCGTACAAACCTGAATATAAGGGACATGTCAGCCAACAGTCTGCTCCCACAACTAACTATCTACACTAATCCCTTAACCTCTAAGAGGGAGGACATTAGCATAAGCAATTAGTCACTATCTACATGTTAGGACACTAACACACACCCTCTGCCTGCAACAGGCAACGACGGCCTGGCTAGCAGGGAGACCAGCTCCGCATATGCTAGGCCAACGTTGGCAGGAGCTCACCCTGCCACATTATAATCCTAGAAGCAGCCTTTCAGAAGGACATAGATGTTGTATGCGTCTAAGAGCCTTTCACCTGTGCCAACTTAAGGACCTCTACCCACCTAGGCTTTAGACACCTTACACCTATTAGTACCTAGGACACTCCTAACGCACTAGGCGCAACCTGCCCTTAGGTAATGACCTATATCTGCAAAGGATACCACTTAAAGCTCTAGGCTAGACAAAGCCTTAATTACCTAGACCTACTGTGGGCTGTTGTGAACAGAGTCTTGATACTTAACTGCTACAGACAGCCACTTACCCCTGACGTACTCTAATACGTTACGCACCTTACGCCCCCCCAACACTGCGTTGTAGGAGGGGACTTTAACGTCAGACACGAATCCTTTGAGCCCTCTGTTTCCGCAGCCAGCGGCGGCATAGAGCTCGCCAGGTGGGCTGCTAACGCCTCTATGGACTACATTGGTGTGCCGGGGCAGCCAACACACTGCGCTGGCCATGTCCTTGACCTTACTTTCTCTAACATCCCATTTGCCCAGTCTGCTGTTGATGCTAGCATGCATTACGGGTCAGACCACGAGACAATAGTAACCTCTGTCTCTACTTCCACACTCGGTACTCCGCACCTAGACTAGCACCACTACAGAGTTCCAGAGGCAAGCCTACCAAAGTTCACTAGGCTAGTGGAAATTGGCGTCCAGAGCATCCCAGATCCGCGTGCGGCACAGGATGCGGCACAACTAGACGACTGTGTTGCACTGCTGACAGAGACTGTGCAGCACTCTATACAAACAGCGGGCAAGCTTGATCGCAAGGAAGGACGTGCTGCGCCTTGGTGGACTAAGGAGTGCAAGACTGCCTACCAAGCCCACAAACGCGCTTGACAGACCTGCTCAGGCAGACCTCTGCTAGAAGAAACACAAGCCTTCAAGACTATAGTTAGACAGGCTAAAAGGCAATACTAGAGGCATGTTATTAACACTACTAAGGACAACAAGGACCTGTTTAAGGTTATTACCTAGCATAAGCTTACACTAGAGAACTAGGACACTCTACTTAATATTAACAACAGGACAATATCTAACCCCCTAGAGAAGGCTGAGGCACTTAGACAGGAAGTCCTTAATTAATACACAGCAGATAATAATCTTAGCCACTACCTAGATAAGGAAACTGCGGCCCCTCTCCTGTGGAGTACACATATCTTACTAGAGGAGTCTGAGCGAAACACAATAGGGGTCACCAGCACCTCCCTAGGCACGGACTGCTCTACAGTGCGACTGCTCTGCGCCTGCTGGGCCCAAATTAGGGAACTTATACAACAGATCTTCTAGCAGTGCCTTGAACTCAACCACTTCCCTGCGCAATAGAAGCTGGCAGAAGTAGCCATAATCCCCAAGGTAGGGAAGAAGGACAGGACCTCGCCTTAATCCTGGAGGCCCATAGCACTCCTCTCCTGCATTGGAAAGGGTCTCGAACGAACAGTGGCCAGAAGAATTGCGTAGACTGCTATAACCTACAAGATCCTTAGCCCCTAACATGGAGGCGCCCTCCTAAAACGCTCTACTGTAGATCTTACTACAGCGTTCACCCACAATACTAAAGCTGCGTGGGCAAAAGGCTAGCATGTCACAATAGTCACCTTAGATGTGCAAGGCGCCTTTAACACTCTCCTTAAGAACCGCCTGCTGCACTAGATAGCTAAACAGGGCTAGCTGCAAAGGACTATCCTCTTTGTTAACTCTTTCCTTACTAATTAAAGGGTCTAAGTCTGCCTAGGCTAAGCCACTACCCCTAGCTACCTAGTCGCCTGTGGCACACTGCAGGGATCACCACTCTCCCTAGTCCTGTACACACTGTACCTAGCAGAGCTGCTGTCTGCAGACACAAAAAGAAGATTCAGATATGTAGATAATATATACTTGTATTAGGCCTCACACTCCCTAGATAAGAATGTTAAGCTCCTAGCAGCAGACCTACAATAGATTAGAGCATAGGGTACAGCTAACATAGTCACCTTTGCGCCTAAAAAACAGGAAATAATTTACCTCACTTAATAGAAGAGTAGCTACGCTCTACCCTGTGTGGTAGACAATTAGCTTACAATTAACCTAATCTTACTAAGTAGGTTAAGAACCTAGCTAGCTCTCTAATAGCTAGGGATCTGGTTTAACAACAAACTTACCTTTAAGCAACATGTAGCCACACACAACGCAAAAGCAGCCAAGGTAGCCTATCACATCCGCAGCCTAGCAAACACGGCCTACGGGCCACCGGCCAGCTCCCTCCGCAAGGCCACCCTGGCCTGCGTGTACCCGTCCCTTCTGTATGGGGCCGAGTGCTGGTACAGAGGCCGTACTAAACCTCCACGCACACTCAAACCAGGCAGACCAGCCAAAGTCAGCACCTATGTTGGGTGGCACATAGCTGTCATGGACAAAACACTAGCTATAGCAGCGAGAGGCATCCTCCTAGTGTGGCAAACAACCCCTACTGCTACTCTCTTCCAAGACGCCAGACTACCCTCAGCTGCCACTGCGCTTGAAGAAGCCAAACTCCGCTTTGCAACCCATCTACGCACCATAGATGTGGAGCATCCACTGGCCAGCCACACAGCAGCCATAAGGATGAGCATAGGCTGGATAGCTAGAAAGCTGCAACAAATGCGAACTAAAGTCTAGTATCTAGGATCTCTTCTACTAGAGATACCTAGGACAATACTAACATCCCTTTACTACTCACCTAGCTGCTAAACAGACCTAATAATAGGCACAGATAAAAAGACTACAGCTAAGGCCTTTATAGAATAGTAGGACTACCTCCTACCTTTAGATATTACTATCTTCTTAGATAGCTCTAAACAGTACACAAAGGAAGGAGAAAAGTAGGTTACCTACAGCTTTGCAGTATATTAGGATAGAAAACAACTTCACACTAGACGCAGGTCACTTTAGCCTACCTCACACGTCTTTGACGCGGAAGCAGTAGGAGCATAGAGGGGTCTCCAGCACACTATAAGACAACCAGCGCTCCGCACTCGCCGAATCTGGCTGTGCATAGACAGCACCTCAGTGATATGGTGCCTCAGGGGCAACGCACCCTCTACCTCT
>NW_022984806.1:310407-323174 GCF_010094145.1 Didymella exigua CBS 183.55
CTGGCCCGCCCCCTAAGCCAAAGGAAGACAATCGAATCTTTGTCACAATCTCTAACCCAGCAGTGCAATTACAACAACCCTCCCCCTTTGTAGTAAGACAGGCAGTCTGCAGGAGCATTAAAGGAATTACCCTTTAAGACATCCCTACTACATCGCTAATTAACACAGGCTGGGCAATCACGCCTGCAAGCAAAACAATTAGGGATTAACTCCTAACCTAAGAAAACTAGGAGCTTATAGTAAAAGCACTAGGTAGGGATGCAATTAGGACCCTAGAATACTAGATTAACTACGCCGTATAAGGAGTTTATAGCTCTTTCTAGACTCTAGATGGCACTGAACTACCTACTACTATCTAGCTAGTAGAGGAGGAAGTCTGCTCACAAACAGGCAAGCAGCTAGTTAGCTGCAGAACCTCACGACACAGGGCTAACTAGAATGGCCTAACTACCTAGATTATATTATACAAGGAGCTAGTCTACTTATTCTAGCTCTTTGGCACTAGCCAGTTCTCTAAAGAAATCCACAAACACCCTGCTATACAGCGACACAATCTAGGCTGCCAACAATACTGCAACGCCGCCTGCTGCACTAGAGTAGCCCGCTGTGGACACTGTGGGGACCGCACAGATAGACACCAAGGGCTCTATAGGGACAGCTGCCCTCATAAAGCCAAGTGTGCTAACTGCCATGGCCCTCACCCAGCTAGTCACTCTAACTGTCCTGCAGCCCCTTGCCAGGCGCATAGACACATAATCAAGCCCACTAAGACTAAACTAAACTCTATCTGCCGCGCAGGCAGAGCAACATACTAGCATCTCTACAGGACTGTAGAAGAAACCCTTAACCAAGCAACGTCGCAGCACGAGGATACCACCCTAGAGGACACCTAAGAGATCCTAGCTCCCCACTCTCCTCTCCGAAGGCAAGCACCAGAGGAAGAGAGCAGGGCAGCTACAACTGAAATAAGCAGCGCCTCTCAAGCATCCTTACCCACTAGCAGGGAAAAGAGACCAAGACGGGCTGCTGCAGGCCGTGCAAACCTAAATGTGAGGGACATGTCTGCCAACAGTATGCGCCCACGATTAACTATCTACACTGACACCTCCACCTCAGAGAGGGAGGACACCAGCATGAGCGAGGATCCACTATCTACATGCTAGGACACCAACACACTACCTCCGCCCACAACAGGCAACAAAAGCCCAGCAAGCAGAGAAACCAACTCCGCGTATGCTGGGCCAACGTTGGCAGAAGCTCCCCCTGCCACATTACTATACTAGAAGTGGCCTTTCAGAAGGACATAGACGTAGTATGCGTCCAAGAACCCTTCACCTGTGCTAACTTAAGAACCTCTACCTACCTAGGCTATAGACACCTTGCACCTATTAGCACCTAGGATGCCCCTAACACACTAGGCTTAGTCTGCCCTAGGGTGATGACCTATATACGCAAAGGGCACCACCTGAAACTCTAGGCTAGAGAAAGCCTTAATCACCTAGATCTGCTGTGGGCTGTTGTAAACAGTGTCTTAATCCTTAACTGTTACAGACAGCTATACACCCCTAGCGTAATCCAATACGTTACGCATCTTGCACCTCCTCAACAATGCCTCATAGGGGGTGACTTCAACGCTAAGCATGAGTCCTTCAATCCTACCGCCAGCGCAGCCAACGGGGGTGCCGAGCTAGCTAGATGGGCTGCTGCTGCCTCTATGGACTACATCGGCATCCCAGGACAGCCAACACACCAAGCTGGCCAGGTCATTGACCTTACCTTCTCCAATGTCCCATTCGCACAGTCCCGAGTAGATGCGAGCATGCACAGCGGATCAGACCACGAGACAATAGTAACCTATGTCCCTACCTCTACAAGGGACATGCAGCACCTAGATTAGCACCACTACTGAGTCGCAGAAGCAGGCCTACCTAAGTTCACAGGGCTTGTTGAGATAGGCGTCTAGAACATCCCAGACCTGCTCAGGGCTTATAACGCAGCACAGCTTGACAGATGCGTTGTGCTGCTGACAGAGGCATTCTAGCACTCTATACAGACAGCAGGCAAGCTAGATCGCAAGCAAGGACGCGCCGCACTGTGGTGGACCAAGGAGTGCAAGACAGCCTACTAAGCCTACAAACACGCCAGACAACACTGCTGCAGCAGCGCCCTACTAGAGGAAACACAAGCCTTTAAGACAACAGTCTAACAGGCTAAAAGGCAATACTAGAGATATATTATTAATAATGCTAAGGATAGCAAGGATCTGTTTAAGGTGATTGCCTAGCACAAGCTTACACTAAACTACTAGGACACCCCTCTTATAATAGACAGCAAAACAATATCTGACCCCCTAGAGAAGGCAGAGGCACTCCGAGAGGAAATCCTCAACCGCTACACAGCAGAAGACGACCTCAGCCACCAACCAGAGCAGGAAGCAAGAGCGTCTCTCCCTTGGAGCACACACATCTCACTAGAGGAAGCTGAGCGAAATACAATAGGGGTCTCCAGCACATCGCCAGGAACTGACCACTCTACAGTGCGACTGCTCCGCGCCTGCTGGGCCCAGGTTAGGGAACTTATACGATAGATCTTTTAGCAATGCCTTTAACTAAACTACTTCCTAGGCTAGTAGAAGCTCGCAGAGGTAGCCATAATACCCAAGGCAGGAAAGAAAGACCAGACGTCACCCTAATCCTAGAGACCTATAGCACTCCTCTCCTGCATTAGAAAAGGACTTGAAAGGACAGTGGCCAGAAGAATAGCGTGGACTGCCATAACCTACAAGATCCTTAGCCCCTAACATAGAGGCGCCCTCCTAAAGCGCTCTGCTGTAGATCTTACTGCAGCATTTACTCATAACACAGAAGCTGCGTGGGCTAAAGGCTAGCACGTCACAATAGTAACATTAGATGTGCAAGGCGCCTTTAACGCTCTCCTTAAGAACTGCCTTCTGCACTAGATAGCCTAACAGGGCTAGCTACAAAGGACTATCCTCTTTGTTAACTCTTTCCTTACTAATTAAAGGGTCCAAGTACGCCTAGGCTAAGCTACTACCCCTAGCCGCCTAGTCGCCTGCGGCACGCTGCAGGGCTCACCCCTCTCCCTAATCCTGTACACACTGTATCTGGCAGAGCTGCTGTCTATAGACACAAAGAAGAGATTTAGATACGCAGATGACATATGCTTATACCAAGCCTCACAATCCCTAGATAAGAACGTAGAGCTCCTAGCAGCAGACCTACAACAGATTAGAGCATAGGGCACAGCTAACAAGGTCACCTTTGCCCTAGAAAAACAAGAAATGATCCACCTTACTTAATAGAAGAGTAGCTACGCACCCCCCTGTGTGATAGACAAGCATTACACAATTAATCTAATCTTGCTAAACACGTTAAGAACCTAGCCAGCCCTCTAATAGCTAGGGATCTGGTTTAACTGCAAACTCACCTTTAAGCGGCATGTAGCCACGCACAATGCAAAAGCGGCCAAGGTAGCCTACCATATCCACAGCCTAGCAAACACAGCCTACGGACCACCAGCTAGCTCCCTTCGCAAGGCTACCCTCGCCTGCGTATACCTGTCTCTTCTGTATGGGGCTGAGTGCTGGTACAGAGGCCGTACTAAACCTCCACGTACACTCAAACCTGGAAGACCAGCAGAAGTCAGTGCCTATGTTGGGTGGCACATAGCGGTTATGGACAAAACACTGGCTATAGCAGCAAGAGGGATCCTCCCGGTGTGGCGAACAACCCCTATTGCTACTCTCTTCCGAGACGCTGGACTACCCTCTGCTGCCACTGCACTGGAAGAAGCCAAACTCTGCTTTGCAACACATCTACGCACGGTAGATGCAGAACATCCACTTGCCAGCCGCACAGTAGCTATAAGGATGAGCATAGGCAGGTCAGCTGGAAAGCTGCAGCGAATGCGGACTAAGGTCTAGTATCTAGGATCTCTTCTGCCTGAGATACCTAGGACAACACTATCAGCCCCTTACTACTCACCTAGCTGTTGCACAGACCCTACATCGGGAAAAGTTTTTCCGTTGTCGAAATCGGGAAATCGTGGCATTGTACTGTGGGCAACAGTAGGACTTGTAGGCCTACAACAGCCATTCAATGTGCATTCAATGTCCAGCCAATTTTGAGCCAACGGCTCCAACAGTCCTAACAGCTGCAATAGCCACAACAACTCCTAATCCTGCTATAATAGTAGCTCTGCTTAATAAACTATACTTTTATTATATTAATATACTACTAAGTCTCCTCTTTAAAATAAGCTATTAAATAACATTATAGGCCTACTAATAGAATAGTTATTAAGCGTAGAAGGTTTTAAGCTTGATGTTCCTTGCCAAGACACTAAGTTAAGATTCTTCGCTAGGGCTCTAGCAGCCTGAATGTTAGAAAATATAAGAATATTATTCAAGAATAGTAGGTAAACCAACAATTCTACGCCTAGGCCTGCCTGTTCTGCAAGCTCCTGTTGCGCTGCTGCTGTGTGTGTGTGTGTGTGAGTGTGTGTGCTGGTCAGCAGGTGCTATGCTGTATGCTGTTGCAGCTGCAACGTTGTGTGCGGGCGCAGCTGCAGCTGCTATGGTGTGCTGTCGCAACTTCAAAACACTAACCTTCAACAAACAAACCTTCAACGCTCTATAACTCGCGTTATAGTAGGCCTACAACAATAATTTTTCGCTCATTTTGAAGCTACAATTTCGCTCTATCTGTACGTGAAATTTCGCAATTTTTGAATATTTAATGCTAGTGCTAGCACTAAGGGTAGCCATGCAATAACGTTGCAATGTCGTTTTAAGTTTGTTAAATATAGGCACTCAGCGTTTTGGCTGTTAGCAATGTTGGCGCGAAATTAGGGCCGTTGGGCGCAAATTGGGGCCGTTGGGGCCGTTGAACGGCCGTTGCACGACCATGCCACGACTGTCAGCAACGGCCGGTCTAGGCCGGATTTCGAAAAACTTTTCCCGATGTACTATAGGCTTAGATAAAAAGTCTGCAGTAAAGGCTTTCTAAGAATAGTAGGCTAACCTTCTACCTTTAGACGTTACTATCTTCTTAGATGGCTCTAAATAGTACACAAAGGAAGGAGAAAAGCAGGTCACCTATGGCTTTGCTGTGTATTAGAATAGAAAGCAACTGCAGACTGGACGTGGTTTACTCCACTCTACCTCGCACGTCTTTGACGCTGAGGCAACTGGAGCGTGGAAAGGCCTCCAGCACACTATCAGACAACCAGCGCTCCGCACGCGCCGAATCTGGCTATGCATAGACAGCACCTCAGTCATATGGTGCCTTAGGGGCGACGCACCCCCTACCTCACAGTGGGCCTTCCTGGAGTGCCACAGTGCCATGGAGACACACGACGTCTCAATCAAATGGGCCCCTGGGCACCTAGGCATTGAAGGAAACGAAGCAGCAGACAGACTTGCCAACCTAGAAGCCCAGCACCCATCACCCCCGACTGGAATAGCGGCTATGCCTACACTCTCAGGCATCAAGACAATAGCCCGCAAGATACTACAGCACACGCAACAAACATGGTGGTCTAACAAGAAGACTAAGCTCTTAAAATAGTATAAGAGCTAGGATCTTAACTATACACCACGCAGCAGACTACCTAAACTAGACCTACTAAGAGCCACCCTAGCTAGACTGCTCTTAATCTAATCTATACATAGCAACTTTGCCTAGTACTACTAAAAGTACAAACACAACAACGCAACACTTACCTGCTTATGCAGGCGCAACAAGACACTAGAGCACCTTATACTCTGCTGCAAGACCTAAGGGTCCTTCAGCCAATAGCCACTCTAACTACCTATACCACCATCCAGCCGTAGCAAAGGTGTAGCATATACTAGTGTGCTTATTAGGGATCTAGAGGCCTTTGAAGCCTTCACCCAACTCACTTAATACTACACTAAGGTCTGCCCCTAGTAGCTTACCCTGTGCTGCGACAGCAGCAAACAACCGTACTCTTTCCTCACTCTCCTTCTTACTCTCCCTCTCTCTTCTACTCTTACGGCATTCCACTGCCTTTAAACACACAAAAGGGATTCACCCTAATGTATCTACACTGCTTAGTCTCCCCAACTGGCAGGGGAGCTGTAGCTTAAAACAGTAGCAATACCTACGCAGGCAAGAAATGCTTTCTAAGGTAGTGTGTTAGCACTGTAATCCCATAGCTCAGCACGTCGTATATGCCCTTCGGGAGGCGAGATAGTGGACTTTATCCCTATTATCTAGACGTAAAATGAATACCAACCAACCAACCAACCTCTCCAGCCACTCAAATGCCTTCTTAAATCTGTTTTCCAACGTCCTCTCTCCGCTGCAGGCGTTGTGGCAGGCGCGCTGCCATCTTTTGTCTTTTAGCTCTTTGCTGAGCTGAAATCTTTTCAAAATGGCCCGTGCGCTACTCAGATTTTCACGTTCGGTTGAAGGCCACAACCACCGCTAAGACAAGGAGACAGTCTTGCCACTCCTCATTCTTGCAAGATATGGGCACCTGCCAGGCCTAAACACAAAGGCTCTCCACGCAAAGAGCTACGGCACAATTCGACAGAGCACCGGCTCTCAACACGCAAACAAGGCGGCCAGCATGGCCTTCTGTTTCACAACTTCTAAGAGATAAAGAAGAAGGACAGGCCTAGGTCTGCCTTCCTACTACACCTATCTCCTTCGACACAGGCATAGCCAAGCCTGGCACAAAGGCTCTCCTTGCGCAGAGCCACGGCTTCAACTCAACAGAGCACCGGCTCTCTACACCCACCCTCTCTTTCCTACTCCCTCTCTTGGCACTTCACTGCCTTTGAACACACACAAGGGATTCACCCTAATGTACACACACTGCTCAGTCTCCCCAACTGGACGGGGAGCTGTAGTTCTGAAATGGTAGCAATACCCGCGTACGCAAGAAATGCTTTCTAAGGTAGTGTGTCAGCACTGTAATTCCATAGCTTAGCACGTTGTATATGCCCTTTGGGAGGCAAGATGGCAGACTTAATCTCCATCAACCAGACGTAAAATGAATACCAACCAACCAACCAACCAACCTCTCCAGCCAGCCCTGAACATCAACTTTTCCAGGTCAGCAAAAGGTCGATTTTCATTGATTTTTTGTCAAAACACAACTCAAATGCCTTTGTAAATCTGTTTCCTAACATCTGCTTTCTGCTGCAGGCGTTGTGGCAGGCGCACTGCCCTCTTTTGTCTTTCAGTTCTTTGCTAAGCTGAAATCTTTTTAAAATAGCCTGTGCGCTACCTAGATTTTCACGTTCAGTTGAAGGCCACAACTACCAACAAGACAAGGAGACAGCCTTGTCACTCCTTGTTCTTGCAGTATAAGGGCATCGCTAGGCCTACTGCAAGGCTCTCCACGCGAAGAGCTACGGCACAACTTGACAGAGCACTAGCTCTCCACACCCACAACGACAAGAGCTGCTTGCAGCTTTCTGAAGACTGACTGTCAGGGTCCTTGACCTGACACAACACGCAAACAAGGCAGCCAGCATGGCCTTACACTCCACAACTCTTAGAGATCAAGAAGAAGGACAGGCCTGGCTCTGCCTTCCTACTACACCTATCTCAGCTAAGCCAAAAGAAGACAATCAGATCTTTATTGCTATGTCTAATCCAGCAACGCAATTGCATCAACCCTTACCCTTTGCAGTAAGGCAGGCAGTATGCAAGAGTGTAGGAGGAATTACCCTCTAAGACATCCCCACTGCCTCGCCAATCAACACTAGCTAGGCAATTACGCTAGTAAGTAGAACTATTAGAGACTAACTTCTAACCTAAGAAAACTAGGAGCTTGTAGTAAAAGCCCTAGGCAGAGATATAATCAGGGTCCTAGAACACTAGATTAACTACGCTGTACAAGGAGTACCTAGCTTGTTCTAGACTCTAGACAGCACTAAACTACCTACTACTACCTAGCTAGTTAAGGAAGAGGTCTGCTTGCAAACAGGCAAGCAGCTAGTTAGCTGTAGAACCTCCCAACACGGGGCCAACTAGAATAGCTTGACTACCTAGATTATATCATACAAGGAGCTAGTCTGCTTATTCTAGCTCTTTAGCACCAGCCAACTCTCTAAAGAAATCTACAAACACCCTACTATATAGCAACACAACCCAGGCTGCCAACAATACTGCAACGCTGCCTGCTGTACTTAGCTAGCCCACTGTGTGCACTGCGGAGATTGCACAGATAGACACCAAGGGCTCTATAGGGACGACTGTCCTCATAAAGCCAAGTGCACTAACTGCTATAGCCTACACCCGGCCAGTCACTCTAACTGCCCTGCTGCCCCTCACTAGGTGCATGGACACATAATTAAGCCCACCAAGACTAAACTAAACGCTATCTGTCGCGCAGGCAGAGCAACATACCAGCACCTCTACAGGACAGTAGAAGAGACGCTTAACCAGGCAACGCCACAGCATGAGGAGACCCTTAATCAGGCAACGCCTCAGCATGAAGATACCCCCCTAGAGGCCGCGCAGGAGATAGCGGCCCCCCACCCTCCTCCACGGGGGCGGGCACTAGAAGAGGATAGCAGGGCAGCTCCAACTGGAACAAGCAGCGCCTCTTAAGCATCCTTGCCCACCACTAGTAGAGAAAAGAGACCAAGACAGGCCGCTGCAGGCCGTACAAACCTGAATATAAGGGACATGTCAGCCAACAGTCTGCTCCCACAACTAACTATCTACACTAATCCCTTAACCTCTAAGAGGGAGGACATTAGCATAAGCAATCAGTCACTATCTACATGTTAGGACACCAACACACACCCTCCGCCTGCAACAGGCAACAACGGCCTGGCCAGCAGGGAGACCAGCTCCGCATATGCTAGGCCAACGTTGGCAGGAGCTCACCCTGCCACATTACAATCCTAGAAGCAGCCTTTCAGAAGGACATAGATGTTGTATGCGTCCAAGAGCCTTTCACCTGTGCCAACTTAAGGACCTCTACCTACCTAGGCTTTAGACACCTTACACCTATTAGTACCTAGGACGCTCCTAACGCACTAGGCGCAACCTGCCCTTAGGTAATAACCTACATCTGCAAAGGATACCACTTAAAGCTCTAGGCTAGACAAAGCCTTAATCACCTAGACCTGCTGTAGGCTGTTGTGAACAGAGTCTTGATACTTAACTGCTACAGACAGCCACTTACCCCTGACGTACTCTAATACGTTACGCACCTTACGCCCCCCCAACACTGCGTTGTAGGAGGGGACTTTAACGTCAGACACAAATCCTTTGAGCCCTCTGTTTCCGCAGCCAGCGGCGGCATAGAGCTCGCCAGGTGGGCTGCTAACGCCTCTATGGACTACATTGGTGTGCCGGGGCAGCCAACACACTGCGCTGGCCATGTCCTTGACCTTACTTTCTCTAACATCCCATTTGCCCAGTCTGCTGTTGATGCTAGCATGCATTGCAGGTCAGACCACGAGACAATAGTAACCTCTGTCTCTACTTCCACACTCAGTACTCCGCACCTAGACTAGCACCACTACAGAGTTCCAGAGGCAAGCCTACCAAAGTTCACTGGGCTAGTGGAAATTGGCGTCTAGAGCATCCCAGATCCGCGTGCGGCACAGGATGCGGCACAACTAGACGACTGTGTTGCACTGCTGACAGAGACTGTGCAGCACTCTATACAAACAGCGGGCAAGCTTGATCGCAAGGAAGGACGTGCTGCGCCTTGGTGGACTAAGGAGTGCAAGACTGCCTACCAAGCCCACAAACGCGCTCGACAGACCTGCTTAGGCAGACCTCTGCTAGAAGAAATACAAGCCTTTAAGACTATAGTTAGACAGGCTAAAAGGCAATACTAGAGGCATGTTATTAACACTGCTAAGGACAACAAGGACCTGTTTAAGGTTATTACCTAGCATAAGCTTACACTAGAGAACTAGGACACTCTGCTTAATATTAACAACAGGACAATATCTAACCCCCTAGAGAAGGCTAAGGCACTTAGACAGGAAGTCCTTAATTAATACACAGCAGATAACAATCTCAGCCACTACCTAGATAAGGAAACTGCGGCCCCTCTCCTATGGAGTACACATATCTCACTAGAGGAGTCTAAGCAAAACACAATAGGGGTCACCAGCACCTCCCTAGGCACAGACCGCTCTACAGTGCGACTGCTCCGCACCTGCTAGGCCCAAATTAGGGAACTTATACAACAGATCTTCTAGCAGTGCCTTAAACTCAACCACTTCCCTGCGCAATAGAAGCTGGCAGAAGTAGCCATAATCCCTAAGGTAGGGAAGAAGGACAGGACCTCACCTTAATCCTGGAGGCCCATAGCACTCCTCTCCTGCATTAGAAAGGGTCTCAAACAAACAGTGGCCAGAAGAATTGCGTAGACTGCTATAACCTACAAGATCCTTAGCCCCTAACATAGAGGCGCCCTCCTAAAACGCTCTACTGTAGATCTTACTACAGCATTCACCCACAATACTAAAGCTGCGTGGGCAAAAGGCTAGCATGTCATAATGGTCACCTTAGATGTGCAAGGCGCCTTTAACACTCTCCTTAAGAACTACCTGCTGCACTAGATAGCTAAACAGGGCTAGCTGTAAAGGACTATCCTCTTTGTTAACTCTTTCCTTACTAATTAAAGGGTCTAAGTCTGCCTAGGCTAAGCCACTACCCCTAGCTACCTAGTCGCCTGCAGCACACTGCAGGGATCACCACTCTCCCTAGTCCTGTACACACTGTACCTGGCAGAGCTGCTGTCTGCAGACACAAAAAGAAGATTCAGATACGCAGATAATATATACTTGTATTAGGCCTCACACTCCCTAGATAAGAATATTAAGCTCCTAGCAGCAGACCTACAATAGATTAGAGCATAGGGTACAGCTAACATAGTCACCTTTGCGCCTAAAAAACAGGAAATAATTCACCTCACTTAACAGAAGAGTAGCTACACGCCACCCTGTGTAGTAGACAATTAGCTTACAATTAACCTAATCTTACTAAGTAGGTTAAGAACCTAGCCAGCTCTCTAATAGCTAGGGATCTAGTTTAACAACAAACTTACCTTCAAGCAACATGTAGCCACACACAACGCAAAAGCAGCCAAGGTAGCCTATCACATCCACAGCCTAGCAAACACGGCCTACGGGCCACCAGCCAGCTCCCTCCGCAAGGCCACCCTGGCCTGCGTGTACCCGTCCCTTCTGTATAGGGCTGAGTGCTGGTACAGAGGCCGTACTAAACCTCCACGCACACTCAAACCAGGCAGACCAGCCGAAGTCAGCACCTATGTTAGGTGGCACATAGCTGTCATGGACAAAACACTAGCTATAGCAGCGAGAGGCATCCTCCTAGTGTAGCGAACAACCCCTACTGCTACTCTCTTCTAAGACGCCAGACTACCCTCAGCTGCCACTGCGCTTAAAGAAGCCAAACTCCGCTTTGCAACCCATCTACACACCATAGATGCGGAGCATCCACTAGCCAGCCACACAGCAGCCATAAGGATGAGCATAGGCTGGACAGCTGGAAAGCTGCAACAAATGCAAACTAAAGTCTAGTATCTAGGATCTCTTCTACTAGAGATACCTAGGACAATACTAACATCCCTTTACTACTTACCTAGCTGCTAAATAGACCTAATAATAGGCATAGATAAAAAGACTACAGCTAAGGCCTTTACAGAATAGTAGGACTACCTCCTACCTTTAGATATTACTATCTTCTTAGATAGCTCTAAACAGTACACAAAGGAAGGAGAAAAGTAGGTTACCTACAGCTTTGCAGTATATTAGGATAGAAAACAACTTCACACTAGACGCAGGTCACTTTAGCCTACCTCACACGTCTTTGACGCAGAAGCAGTAGGAGCATAGAGGGGTCTCCAGCACACTATAAGACAACCAGCGCTCCGCACTCGCCGAATCTGGCTGTGCATAGACAGCACCTCAGTGATATGGTGCCTCAGGGGCAACGCACCCTCTACCTCTCAGTAGGCCTTCCTAGAGTGCCATGGTGCTATAGAGACACACGACGTCTCCATCAAATGGGCCCCTGGACACCTAGGCATCGAGGGAAACAAAGCGGCAGACAGGCTAGCAAACCTAGAAGCCCAGCACCCATCACCCCCAACTAGAAAAGCTGCTATGCCAACACTCTCAGGCATCAAGTCAGTTGCCCGCCAAGCACTGCACAATGCACAGCAGACATGGTGGTCTAAGAAGAAAGGAAGCCTCTCTACATAGTACAAGAGATAGGAGTTAGGCTACTCACTACGCAGCAGACTACCTAAGTTAGACCTACTAAGAGCCACCTTAGCTAGACTGCTCTTAATCTAATCTATGCACAGCAACTTTGCCTAGTACTACCAAAAGTTTAGTCACAACAACACAATACTTACCTGCTCATACAGACATAACAAGACGCTAGAGCACCTTGCGCTCTGCTGCAAGACCCTTAGGACCTTTGGCCAATAGCCACTTCAACCACCTATACCACCAACCAGCTAGAACGATGGCATAGCGTATACTGCCGCGCTGATTGGAGATCTAGAGGCTTTCGAAGCCTTTCTCTAACTCACACAGTACTACACCAAAGTCTGCCCCTAGTAGCTCACCCTGTGCTGCGACAGCAGCAAACAACTGCACTCTTTCCTTACTCTCCTTCTTACTCTCCCTCTTCCTCTCTCCTACTCTTTAGGCACTTACCTGCCTCTGAACACAGACAAGGGATCCACCCTAATGTACACAGATTGCT
>NW_022984807.1:0-9314 GCF_010094145.1 Didymella exigua CBS 183.55
GCGCAGATGGCCCTGGGCCTGGCGGGTTTTCGTGAGGCGAGGGCTAGCTAGCCAATCAGGGTTGCAGGGTTCGATCGCGCGCAGATGGCCCCGCGCAGATGGCCCCAGGCCTGGCGGGTTTTCGTGAGGCGAGGGCTAGCTAGCCAATCAGGTGGCAGGGTTCGCGCGCAGATGCCCCCTCCGGGGCCATACGCGCAGCTGTTCATACGGAGAGGCCATGAACCAGCGTGTGAGCGTTGGCTTGTCCTTTCGCTTGATTGTGGCTATTTCATGCCACTTTGAGTATTCGTCCATAGAGTGGAGGGCGTACTTGCTGCCGTTGATACACTCCTCTCCCACAGGGATAATGTAGATCAGGTCTATCGCAATTCGATAGAATGGTCGTTGTGCACGGCTCTCAGCCGGGCGCCTTGAGATGATGTGAGTCATTCGAGCTTCGGTGCAGGTTTGGCAGAGACAGTCCATGTAGTCTCCTGTCAGTTAGACGCCAGTAACGTTTAATTCAAGCTGGTCGACTGCCTTTTAACCTAGGTAGCCCCAGATTTGATGAGCATCGCGTCAATCAACAACGTTTGCAGGCTTTGGCGCGTACGATGGGCAATATGATGCCCTAAACGTACTCAGCGGTGAGTGGAGAAGCGACAGCGGCGGTCGGCGTGATGGCTCAGCATCAATCAGCTAGTGTCCTCCATTGTATTCAAGTTGTGTGATGACGTTGGTTAGTTAATGCATGTACAGGACGTCGCGGCTAGAGTTGAAGTGGATCAACTCTAATTGGCAGCGAGCGAGTCCTAAGACGCTGGTTAAGAAGCCTTTGACGTACGCGACGTGCGTTAGCTCCAGCGTTAGCTGTCTATGTGGTGTACGGACGACGAGTTCCATCGTTCCCCACGCAGTGATAAGGATACAGGTATTGCCAGCGTTAATAGAACAATGTTGTGGATTGTCACTCGTCCTCCTCCAGCCTTTCTATACCTCTGTATTAACAACGTGCGTATTAGATCCTAGATCAACAATCTATCAATTGCGTAGTTTAGTCTGAGTGATTTCATCGACAGCTATTGTTGTGAGAGATCCTGTAGGCTTAGTGTGAGCGTTAATAGCAATAACAACCTCATCATCGTGGTCAACTTAATTGTGCCTGTCGTGACTGCTGTGGCTGTTGTGGCCGTTGTGGCCGTCGTGGCCGTTGTGGAGAGGCTTGAGTAATGGGCTAGTTAATATCACGAACGTGTCAGTGTTGACAGGTGGCTCACTGTCATCAACTTGCAGTGATCCAGTGTTCTGAGGTTGGCAGGTCAACCATCTTGTAAGAGCAGCCTTGATGCGCGCGTTGATCTTAGAGTCCTTCTGCGCTTCCTCAACCTTGCGTACGGCCTTAGCTACAGGCTGATAGGTCTTTGGACGTGCTGGGTGGCGTGGATTCAGGATGAAGCAGTTAGTGTACCAATGCTGCTTCCTACATACGCAGGTAGGAATTGATTGTGCACCGTCACAGTGACCGCGACCAGTCGATTAAGTCTTAGTCGGCTTCGTGATTCTGAGCTCAGCAGCAGAGACTGCCAGGCCTGTAGATTGAGGCTTCGTGCGGCGTAGGTATGTGGTCATCTCGGCGACGTATGTCTCAAGAGATGAGATATCTGCAGTAGTGCCTCGCGCTTCATGCTTAAAGATTTCGCGCAGGCAGGACGTGGCGTATTCTCGATCGAGTGCCTTGCAGGCGATTAGAAAGTCCTCTTGTGGTCTGTTGCCTTTAGTTTCAGGCAGCTTAATTGATTTGCCCTGGGCGGTGATGTACACCCAGTTGGTGAGCCATTGCTCGACCTTCTTCGCAGCTCGTGGAGCAGTCTTGAGAGTGTTGTACTTGTCAGCAAGCTCGCGGCAGCGAGTTGCGTTGGTTGGGCAAAGGAACTTCTTAAGAGCGACCAGTTGGTCGTAGGGTGTCTCGTGATCCTTGATTAGGTGGATGTGGCGTACAGCAATTGTCTTGCTGATGTCTGTGTTCAGGTCGGCTAAGGCCTTCTTCTGGGTGCGGTACTTAGAGCAGCGGCGCTCCTATTAATCACATTCCCATTGGTAAGACTCTTGGTCGTCTGCAGTCAGGTCAGAGAGCCTAGTAGCTCCAGCCTGGTAGTTGATGAGTTGAGGCTCAGTAGCCTCCGTCAGCTCAGGGAGAAGCTCCCTAGCTACGTCAGGATTGATGTACTGCCAGAGACTGTAGCGGTTGGCAACGTCTTGGCGAATGAACAACCAGGTAAACTAGTCATCAGGTGTGTTGAGTATGACAGTGACACGCGTTACTGCGGGATCAGACTCAGCAGCTATTGCAGAGGCTATAGTCGTGTATGAATGGATCCAGGCAGAGATCCAGGCAATGTGCGTCGTGGGTGGACGCGGTAACAGGTGCGCTGTGGTAGACGCGGTATAGCAACGTGCGACTCAAGTAGAGTGACGATTGCAGCAGCAGGTGAGAACAATCCTAGGTTGCAGCCGGGCTCATAACTGTCGCAGTGAGTACAAGCAGTGCGCAAGGAATGGAGGATTGAACTCAGGTTGTATTGTATGTAGCCATGGACTGTTGTTATAGGGGAATAGCGGTGAGGTGTAAAAGGAAAGGGCAGGGTGTACTACGTTGTACAGCAGTAGAGATTTGAAACTGTGATACGTGGTACAAGAGAAAAGACTCCAAAACCGTGACAATAGACTAGCGCAATCAGGAGATAGAGTACGCCTGGAAGTCAACACGCATAGCCTCATTCTAAGCTTTCACTATTGGTGTTCTCGATATTCATGACTCGCTCGAAGCACGTGAGCTTTCGGTCAAGCCACAGAAAGAGAACAATCTTATCAGGCAGAAAGGGAAAAGAAGGTTGTTGTATTAAGAGAGCTAACGTAGTTCACAAGCGAGCGGTCCAACCCAAGCGAGTGGTCCACCTAACAGAGTTAAGATGATTGCAATGCATATGCTGCAACACCACCACCACTTACTGCAATTTGCAGGTGATAGAGATACTATTTAGACTCGTCGCTATTAGATGCATTGATAATTTCAACTGCACAGGTGTGAGCGTTGTGGCTAGTCTCTCCACAACGTCCGCAACGCCTCTGTGTGCGCACCTTCTTTGCAGGCTCTCTACCCCCCTGCTGCCCACTACCCTCCCTTTTAGCTATTAAATTAGCTACCTCACCTACCGTGAGACTCTCTGCTGCCTGAATATACTTCCTCTTTTAACCTCTAACCTCTGTTGCTATCTCTACTGCCTTGCAAAGCCCTGCTATTTCCTGTTGCATTAACACGCTATCATGCCCTATCTGTGTAATGCCCTTGTTCAGCTGCTCAACTGCTCTAAGCAGAGGAGAAACTAGGGAATCTCTGTGCAGTCGTACACGCTCACGAACCAGTGTTAACTGAGCCTCTATCTCACGGAGGTTGCTTAGAGTTTTCAATTCCTATAGGGTGTCCTCTAGCTTTAGTGGAGTTAGCGTACAAAGGACCACATTAAGCTTTAATATTACTGCCTCTAGGTTGTGTGGAACTAGTCTAGCGCCCCTAAAGCCTGCACAGATGTTCTCCTTTGTAATTAACCTCTTAAAAGCTGCTTTAAAGGCTGGTAGGAAAGCCTCCTTCTTGATCTGCTTAGAGCCGTACCGTGCTAAGCTACTGATCTTATCACCATATGCCCGCTTTAAAGGCGAAAAGCAACCTACATTAAGTGGCTGTAGCAGGTGTGACGAGTGAGCAGGCATACAGAGAACAATAATCTTCTCTTCCTTATAGTGTTTGTGGAATTCATGTGAGCTGTGGCTCTCATGGCCGTCCACAATTAGCAGCCTGTGTGCACCCACCTTCTAGTCTTTTGTATGGGTATTAAAGTGCTTCAGCTAGGCAATACTAAGCTTATTTAACGTCTAGCTATTAGGACTAACCTTAATTACCTAATCCTGAGGTAGATTGTAAAACTATAAGGTAATAAGGACCTTGCCAGGGAAGATAAGGAAGGGTGGGATAGCCTATCCGTCCTTTGGCGTTAACTCCTTATATATTAGTGACCTAACCACGGTTCCCTAGCTACAGGCTCTTTGTGCTACGCTTCTTAGAGCCTGTAAAGACTATCTGGCTATAGATAACCCCTATTATGAAGCCTGTCTTGTCAAAGTTGTACATGTCTTTGTCTGTGATGCCGTACTTGGCCTTTGTGTTGGCAACTAGCTTAAACTAGGGCGTTATAACGCGTGCATCTTTGTTAAGGGCTCGCTGGCGATCATATGGACGGCTCCTTCGAAGCTTGATCTCAGGCGTACGCGTCTTGAAGTTGTCTACCTAGTGCTTGCTAACAGGCTCTCCACCGCGCTCAGCAAGCAGATCATTGGCTATATCTCGCACCATAGCCTTTGTAGCAGGTATATCTCTTGTGTCAAGCTCAAGTATACGTTGTATAAGGGCCTCCTCCCCTAGTTTGCTTAGCTTCTTTAAATTAGGCTCGCAATCGCGTTAAGAGAGGGCTCCTTAGCATTATTAGCAGACAGTAGTTTAAGGTACACTAAAGGCTGCAATAGCACGTCTTTTGCTCTTGTTATAATCTTTAATTATAGCTTAGATAGCAAGCTGTAAGGTCCCTTTAGTATAGGTTAATTGCATGTTGCGTTGGGATAGCATTGTAATGCAAAGTAGTTATTAGGCTATCATGGTTGGGATGGACCGCTCGCTTGGGTTGGACCGCTCGCTTGTGAACTACGTTATATAGAGCGAATATATACATAACCGGGATGAGTAAGCAGGTGACTGATAGAGTCACGTGAGATGCAGTTCACAGTGTACCGTGTGAACCGAGGTGCCAGGCTGACAATATCTAGGGCTAGCACGTGATCACCAAAGCGCATCGTCGTCTCACAAGTCAGGGGTCATCTCATATATGGCTTGAATAGGGGCTACCACTTCCTCGAAAAATGTTTTTCTGAATGAAGGCTCACTGAAGTTGTTGAGATGCTCAGGTCCGGGAAATAAGAACCTCAAACATCGGTCTACTGCATCGGCGAACGTTCTTCCGGGATCCAGTGCCAGCTCCACTATAAGAGCCTTGGCGATGTCAAAGTCGCCCACGACGCTGGAATCGTCAGCGGGAGGTGGCTCCGCCCCTGAGTCCGATGCTGCGAAGGAGCTATACTCGTGTCGCAGCTTCGAGAAGGGTTTGTTCAAGCCTAGTTCGAGAAGTCGGATCGCCAGAGAGTATAGAGTACAGTTCTGAATCTGCTTGCTCTGAAAATTGTCTCTGGGAGTTTGCTGTGCCTGTGAAGCGCCAGAAGAGCTCGAATGGAAGTTGCATAACAGGTACGGATTCCTTGACAGATTCGGTGATCCGGTATGGGACTCGAGGAATAGCTGAATGTCGTCATTCTCGATCGTCTTCCCGATCCAGTTGGAGTCGCAAAGGTGTAGCACCGCCGAGGTCAACGCCGCGGCGATACCAAAACGTTGCTTTCGCCTTAGAAGGATCTCCCGATCAGTGATTGGGCTGCGTTTTCTCAAAAGAAGGGAGTCTAGAGAAATGGTTTCCCTAGGGACGGCCGAAATCGTCGGACTCGGAGCGGTTTGTAGTTGGAAACGGAAGCTTGTATTTGGCACCGGAATGCAACAGAGATCGGCAGATGACCCATGGCACCCCAACTTTAGAATTGTGCATAATTCAACTAATGGTACTGGCGGAACTGATCGTGGCAAAGGCTCTGCAGAAGCCTGCGGTATTGGGGACGAAGCGTCTGTGGTGAGAATTAGGTCAGCCACTTTCGAATGCCCGACAGGAGCATGCTTACCGGATGAAGATGCCGGCTTGAGATCGTTCCTTGACTCTGCGCCACTCAAACTCAGGAACTGGACCATCCGGCGCCTTTTTGATAGAGCTGGCATCGAATTGGCCAAAGGATCCGTCCGGGTAGACGGCGACGGCGACGGCAACTGCGGCGGCAATGGTGTGGGCGGAGTTGGAGACTGAGCGTTCGTTTGTGACGGGTCAGAGGAAACCATCTCCTCCATCATCACGGACAGCAGTTTCCATGTCACATGGCCAGCTTGAATGGCCGAGTATTTCCCACCGGAGATGGCAACGCTAAATGACTTCGATGGAGCAGGGCTGTCCGGCGCGTGCCAGTTCAGCTCGAGATTACCTTTATGGGGGTACAGGCACGCGCACCCCAATCCGAACGTCAAAGCCCGATGCAAGGCCAAGACATTTAGCCTTATCGCGGCGCAAATTTGGTCGTTGAACCGGGAACGAACCAGGTTGACGATGGAGTGCTCGGAGTCAAGACTAATTTCTCGTCTTTCCAGACCGCAGTTTTGAAGCGCAACGTTCCACCTGTGAAGCTTCTCAAAAACATTTTTTCTGTCCCTTGCTCCAAAACTCCTTTTAACCCGTCGCCATTCCCACCCAGCCGTGTCGGCCTTGTGGTTTGACCATCTGGGCTGCAGTTGTCAGCAAAAGTAAACGCGAGGCTGAACATGTGTTATTCGCAAAACGGGCCAAAAACGTACTTGACCATCCAAGTCCACTTCCAGCCTGTCCAGCAGCTCGTTCATCTGACCGTCCATGTTCCGCAAGATGGACATGAAGTAATGACACTTGTCTGGCCGGTGCACTTGAAGGACGGCCTCGATCTGGGCCATGTTGGGGTTCTGGAGGCCCATGTTGCGGAGAGTCGTGTTGAGATGCTCTTGGTGAAGCATGACGTTGTCTATGATTTCTTGGATCGTGTCTTCCCAACTCCAGAATCTTTTTGCTGGACCCAAGGCTCTTTTGTAGTTGTCGAGCGCGTACAGAACAATCGGCATCGCGCCCAGCACGACGCCAGCAACTTCCATATTGCGATGGTGAGGCGGAAGCTCAATGCGTAATGGATAGCACGCTAACGGGAGACTTAATAATTTCCTCCAAAATCAGTAACTTATATGAAAGATGTACAAACAGTCTCACCACCGAAGCTCACTCGCCCTGGTGGAGAAGCTGGCTTGGCAGCATCCCTACCCCGCTATGATTACAGCCACGTCCATCCTCATTGGAGCAAGATGCGGGGTGCAGAACGCATTCGAAACCGAAAGAATCCGAGTTCAGGCGGTCGAGTGCGCAGCTCAAAGAACATCGAGTTCGGTCAGTGAATTCAGAGAACACTCCTGATGGCGAGCTACAGCAGGGCCAAACCCGCAGTCCATCTGGAGGAAGACGTTCCATCGCCAGAAGCGAGCGAACCGGTTATCATTGAGATCTCACCAGTTTTTATCGCGTGTCTCCAACTTCACAAGAGCCTTTTGGCTTTACTCCAACGAGGGCTAGACAAAGGTGACGATGCTAACCTGGTGAGTGCTTTGAACATATACGGTCGCTTCCGGATATGGGGCGAAGAGACGAGGGCCATTTTACCTTCCAGCTCGCGAGGCTCTTTGGATGACGCTTTGCGCAAAGATCCCAAGCTCAAGGGCATCGCGACGAGGACTCTTCAGCGCTTGAAGCGGAAGCTGGAGCTCGGTAGGTGAAAAGCGATGATGGACGAACACGGCTAACTTGAGCGCAGCCATTGTCGCTGCAGAGCCGTCGACTGAAAGGCCTCTGGTGCGCGGCGAACATGCGGAACCTGGAACAGAGAGCGAAAGCAGTGAGGTTTCCGGCTCCGAAGACGAAGACAAGCTGCCAGAGCTTGGATACGTGCTGAAACGCATGGCCGATGACGTCAACTCCCTTTACCAGCTGTCGCTCCTTGTGAACAGACCGGGCTTTAATCGACGATACATCCACTCCACTGGGAATCACGACCATGACCCAAGAGTTGCTCACTATGCATTCTTTGACTTACGCCACGTGGAACAGAAGCTTCTTCAATGGAAGAAGGCTGACACGAAGATCGCAAACGAAGAGGAGCTTCGAGCACCAGTCAGTGAGTCAGCTTCGGATCCGACTTTCGCAACTGGGAGCTGTGGGTACTTCCTCACGGAGAGACTGGCAGTTGCCAACACCAAAAGGCGCGAACAGCTCATGTATTGGTCTCGCCATCCTGATATACCCCCGCCCGCTCCCGATCTTGCGGTAGCAGACCTCAAATCGGCAGCACCGGCTGGAGAAACCCCGGTCGTGGTGACTGTTGCGCCGCAGCGAGACCCTCAAGCGATTCCAGAAGACACCAAAAGTATTGTTGCGAAAACCGTCATGACGAAGCAGACCTTCTCAACCGTTGCAAGAACAGATGTCTTGGATGCTCAGACCGAATCCGGACCGCAACGCACTATCTACGCGGAAACTACCGTCGGGAACATGCATTCTAATCGTGTCCCTACCTTGCCGAAAGCAGCAGAATTGAATCCAACATTTGAGTGTCCGTACTGTCGCATCAAGATCCGGTCTAGTGCCGTAAAAAGCCGCCAAAGCTGGAAGTGAGTGTCTTTCCTCTCGTCTTGCAGTCTTTGGTCGTCCGCTCTAGTTCTACGGGATGCTGATGACTAATAGGCGACACGTTTTCCGAGATTTGCGGCCATACGTGTGCACGTTTGAAAATTGCGACAGCCCGGACAAGCAGTATCTGACCCGTGGGGACTGGATCTATCACGAAAGGCAGATGCACCGGCGTAGATGGGTATGCGTAGAGCACGGGAAGCAGTGGTTTTACAGCAAAGAAGACTTCGCGCACCACCTTGTTCATTCTCACGCCAACGCCACGAGTTCCCAACAGGTCAACGTCCTCTCCGAAATTTCCGAGCGCCAGGTCGAGGATTCCGAAGTCTTTCCCTGCCCGTTCTGTCAAGCGCAAAAGCGCTTGAAGCAACTTGAGGCACACGTTGCAGAGCATTTGGAGTCCATCGCCCTTTTCGTGTTGCCATCAGACGGCGATAACCAAGAAGGCGAGTGTGATGGTAATTCTGAGGGAGTTGGAGCCGCCAATAATTCGTCCCAGAGCATTTCATCATTCTCGTTTACTGACTCGGACCGGCGCGCAGCGACGTCAGGCGGCCAGAACACGGGAAGACTTCGAGAGACCAGCAGCAACAGCATCGTGTACTCGGTAATCTTCTCGCCCGATTTGGCCCGGCTGGCGTCGGCATCGACCGACAAGATTATAAAGCTATGGGATGCCAGCTCGGGCACGTTGCTGCAGTCGCTTGAGGGCCATTTCGGCAGTGTCTTTGCCATAGCCTTCTCGCCGAACGGCAAGACGTTGGCGGCATCGACTGATAGCACTATCAGAGTGTGGGACGTTGGGTCGAGCGCTTTGCTACAGTTGCTTCAGGGCCATTCCAACTACGTCAAGTCCGTGGCGTTCTCACCTGACGGTAG
>NW_022984807.1:9724-10170 GCF_010094145.1 Didymella exigua CBS 183.55
GCATCGGACGACACAACTGTCAAACTGTGGGACGCCGACTCAGGCGCGCTGCTGCAGTCGCTCGAGGGCCATTCCGGCAGTGTCAGTGCTGTAGCCTTCTCGCCGAACGGCAAGACGCTGGCGTCGGCATCGACTGACTGCCTTGTTAAAGTATGGGAAGTTGCATCGGGCGTGCTGCTGCAGTCGCTCGATAGCCATTCCGGTAGTGTCAATGCTATAGCCTTCTTGCCGGACGGCAAGACGCTTATGTCGGCATCAACTGCCCGCACCGTTCAGACCTGGGACACCAAGAGCGGCGTCTGCCTTCGGAGAATAGACCTTGTGCCCGGATATAGGAATCAAGGGCGATTGGAGGAAACCGAAGAGCTGGAGTTGCAAGTGGTGGAGACGAGAAAGAGGGTGCTTAGCAAGGAGCATCCCGACACGCTAACCAGCATGGCCAACCT
>NW_022984807.1:12787-24460 GCF_010094145.1 Didymella exigua CBS 183.55
GAGACGGTGCTTGGGCGTGAGCATCCAGAGACGCTGATGAGCATGTATAACCTCGCTCATCTTCTCGCAAAGCTGTATCGCTACGACGAGTCTTTTGCCCTGTACGAAAGAGCATGCGCTGGGTGTCACATTGTCTTTGGTGAGGATCACCCAAACACTCGCGCGTGTCGCCAAAACTATGCCACGGCTAGAATGGACGCAACAAAACACTAGCGTACACCTGTACTCGCCGCAGCACCACTAGATAGCAATATCAATGTACATACAGGGAAAGTGTCAAGGTTAGAACGTAGGCTAGCAAAAATCGGTATCAGAAGCTCAAAGACATCTTCGAAAGAAGAGGCTTTTAAGTAGATTGATATGTTGCAACGTTCTAACAGAGCACAATTACTCTATTTACACGTTTGTCTTACACTATAGTCTTAAAGCCTATGTTGCAACAACAAGTGCGTGCAATGTATAGGAATGCAAGACAATCAGGTCTTCCAGCGCAAGCGAGTTTGTGACGGCGAGTGATCAGGGCGCATGTGCGAAATATTGAAGGATTGAACTGAGGTTATATTGTGTGAAACTATGAAAGGTATTTGTAGGGCTGGTGAAGCACAGCGGTGTGAGTTGTACTACGTGGTACAACCGTGTGGAGATGAGTGGAAATATGAAACTGTGACATGTGGTACAACTAGGGAGACTCCAAACCGTGACAGAGTTTAAGTAGTGCAATTGGAGCGCTGGTGTAGATGTTTGCCGATGGAGGATGCCAAATTGCTGGCGTACCGGATTATAATATGTAGGATAATGGAGTGGGTTCAATGTGATGTTATTGTGTGTGTCTATCTAGGCGATGTGTCTGAAGGAGTACCGGATGAGCGCGGAAGGAGGGCCAAGGTAATACCAAGGAGGGCTGGGATGAGGCTGGTATTGGCAAACATAATATGATCCGTAGGTCTTTGGAGGGGAGGTCGCGCACAGCCACAAGTCTATCAGCCACTCCAAGTAAAATACCCCACGACGATTACGTAGGCTGTGCCGGGGTATTCAGCACTAGCCGAGGTCTGTATCAGCGGTGGCGACCTTGCATAATTGGAGCGTTACAACAGACAGAAGGCTGACTATGGCCTACTAGATGATTAGCAGGTGCTTGAGGTATAGTGCTTAGCAAAACTGGCTTCCCCTTCATAGCAGGATCGACAAATTGGCGCCACAATGCAGGCAGGGATTATAATGTCCCACTTCACATAGCAGGCGTAGCGTCAGCATAATGCTAGAAATATTTTGCAGTAAGATGCAGACACCTCTGGCTGTACGAAAGGGACTCGTTCATCATGATCCTATTCAGACTTCGACTTGAACGGGCCTTGGTAACTGATATAGAATCTCCATGTCCCTTCGGACAGCGACCTTACAAAACGCACCATCTCCACCAATGACCCGTAGTCGCCGCGAACAATCGTCTGATATACACCAGTTGCCTCCTCAGTGAACGTACCCGAAACAAGGCCGTCAGTGCCCCATTCCGCGAAGAAGTCATGAAGAGTTGCGAGCGTCCGATCATCGTTCTGCGTGTCTGAGAGCGCAATTAGAACGCTTTTTGTGTGGGGGTAATAGTCCATGATTCTTAGAATAGTGGCATCCGACAAAGTCCCCCAGCTTCCCCACTCAAGCGCATTCAAGCCACCGAAGACGTTGCAGAGGAACCGCAATATATCTTGGACTGCGGAGTTCCAGCTGTCTGGGCCAATCCATGCACGCGTCGCTAACTGTACTAGTCGATGCATGCCATTATTGACGTTATAGAAGGAGAAGCTTTGGAGCACTTGCAGCGCCTTCCAAACTTCCCACTTCTTCCCAACCTCGACATAATCGAGCATCCAGAGCGCTACTCCATGGCAGTCCAACACGCTCAAGATAGCAAGTAGGTGTGCGGCAAGAGGATAGTTCTCTTTGATTTGCTCGAAAGATAGCTTCCAGGTGAGGAGAAGGGCATTGGGCATATCTGAATCGCGTCGCCAGTCAACAAATTCCTCGTTCAAGAACGCCGCATGTTGGAACTCCACTTCCTTGAAGGTCTCCACGTAATCTCCAGGTGTGACGTTATTTTCCCGCATGAAACTCGCAGCCTGGGTGATTGCTAACGGCAAATACTCTAGCAGGTCAAGTATTGCCTCAAATGGCGGCGTCATCGATAGTCCGTTATCAGCCCCTTCCCATTGGAGCTCGTTCAACAGCATCCGGACTGAATCTTGCTTGGGCATAGCCTCCGCGTTCAATATTCTGCTACTACGTGTCCGGCTTAGGAGCCTTTGCGAGCAGATGCGATGCCTCGATGTATAAAGTATGGCGCTTCCGCGTTTCCGTGGTAGGAAACCGCAGAGCCTACAAGATTTTCCCGCATGAGGAAGACTGTCCATTGAAACAAAGGGACTGAAGAAAACATTTTCGTCGTCGGCGTTGTCAATGACTAAAACCCAGGGGCCAGTGTGCTCGTTCTGCATCCAGTCTCTTACGATGGGTATCACGTCTATACCAAGATCTTTGTTAGCAACTAGGTTGAGCTCTTGAGCAATGTGCTTAAAGCTGTGTTCGACCCGGGCTTGCGTGTTTGCGTATATCCAGAATATCGAAGATCTTTGCTCAGCCTCCTTTCCATCTTGCTTCTCGGCTAGGCGATGGACGTACTCGTTGGCAATTTGAGTCTTGCTGCGTAGCTCAGAACATTGCAATTCCTGACTGAATGGTCCACTTACCCAATTCCACCCAACCCTATAATAGCAGCCTCGACGAACTCATCCTCAGTTGTAGTGAAGATATCTTCCAGCCATTAGACCTCCTTAGCTCGTCCAACGAATTGGTTGTCTCGAGCGAAGGGCAAAAGGGTTATGGGCGACCGGCACTTCTCGCGGGGCCGCGGACCCTTTGGTCGAGGTATCGTGAATGGAACAGCCCGAGGCTGGACAGGCTCGTTAGAGCAAGCTGGGAATATTTAACTCTTACTACTACTTCATTTACCTGCAAGTGACACTCTACGTACCAACGTCCACTCTGGCTTCCGTATTCCATCGCCCGCCAACGGTGTCGCACGCTCTCGCAGCCATTAGCCGTAGAAATAGATTCCCTTTATAAGGATTAAGCCCTAGTAGAGCTGTCACTACAAGACAAAGCAGACCTGCTAGGCTACTATTATAGACAGAAGATACAGGATAGCTATCCTACCCCTCTATCAGCCTGGCACCTCATTTCATACGGTACACTGTGAACTGCACCTCACGTGACTGTGTTAGTCACCTGCTTACTCATCTGGTTGTGTATATAATTGCTCGCTGTAGCTCCCTCAATACAACAACCTTCTGCCTCATTTGTATCTGCCCTGTGCTCCTACATCTAACAGTTATGAGCCTGGTATCCCTGCACTACGCTGCGATACTTAAATAAGATTGTTCACCCTTTTTTTTTAATTAATTGCTATACACGCTGTACACAAAGTACATGTTGTCCCTACAATCCTCCTATTGTTGCATGCCTGCTGTTGTTGCAACCTTTTAAGATTATATCTTGTCTACTAAGGCTATCTCCACGCCTCTAGTACTTTTAATTGTTATACATGTTGTACACGTTGTTACTGCAATCCTCCTATTGCTGCGCGCCTGCTGTTGTCGCATTTACGCAACACTATAAGAACTAGTTCTTACACTTTAAGGTTTTACCTTATTTTCTCTGCTAATTAGCAAGGTAGCTCTTTTGCTACTATAGCTACTACAATCCTACAAGGTTCTGTGGACTAGATACCTTAGTACGCTGCTAAACAATAATACGCTACGATTAAGGGCGTATAGCAGTACTACAATCCTAATTCAGCTACTCTGTCTCTACCACCTGTTGCAGAGCTATCTGATGAGGCCTCAGCAGACAAGTAGAAGATCTAGGAGATTAAGTCTAAACGCTAGGAGTTAATCTAAAAAGTAATTAGTAAGGTTAATCTTAAGATCCTACGCACTGTCGCTACGTCACACGTCCACCTCATTAATAGGGCAGAGCACAACAATCCTCAGAGTCAGCTTACAACGCTCCAAAAGCATTTCAAGGTCACAGACCAGCAGCGCAGGCTAGAGCTTGCTGCCAAGTACAGCGATATTCAGAAGAAGCCAAAGAACCAGAGCACCCAGGCCTGGCTGGACGAATACTCGCAGATCACATCTCAATGTGCTCAGGAGAGCATGCCAGAGATGACAGAGACCCGAGCACAGTGGCGATTCATCCATGCTGTACGGGACTTAGGAGATGAGGCATGGGCTCAAGCCCAGTTCCTCGCCATAGAGCAAGGCGAATTAAATGCCCTTCTACCAACTCCTACCCTGCAGGATTTAATTAGCTAGTATTAATAAACAGTACCTACAGCCTAAAACACAACTCAGCCACTAGGAAGCTTTACATCTCTGTCTATTACAGAGCCTAAGCCAAACAATTACCTAAAGAAGGACTAATTAACAGGTCAATTAACGTGCGTCTGTAGGCTCTACCTATTAGTACTCTAGTGCTTTACTCTTAATCCTAAGGCTAAAGGCAGGTTTAAGGACTTTAAGCCTAGCACAAAGGCCTTATCTTAGCTTGTTGTATCCTTTTAAAACAAGGATACGCTTAAGAAGGTCAAGAAGGCCTACAAGGACGCTGGCATACAATGGACGTTCAACCTAGAGAAAGCTAAGGCTAAGATAGCTAAACGCAAAAACTCCGCATCACGTCATGCTCATCAGGCCGATACTGCTTCAGACTGTAGCTCCGATGGATACGCGTCCAATACAGCCTGTCTCAAGCAGCCCTTGCAGCTGCTACAGTCCAATACTGCACTATCGCTGCACGCTTAATCGCTGCAGCACCAATAGGTCATAGACCCTGGATCAGACGTTCATATCTGCAACAAGGCAGGATCTAATTAGAAGCAGACAAAGCTTCCTTCCTCTTAAGATACTGTACAAGCAGGCTGTAACTTATATTAGATACAAGCCTAGGGAGAGGTAACTCTTAATATAAAAAGGGGCAATTAGACAGCCTTAATCACACTTATAAAAGTAGCATATATCCTAGGATATGTAGCTAATATCTTCAGCCTAAGCTGCTGTAAGAAGATCTACTTTAATTTAATAATAAACACGCTCTTTAGGGAGGATAAGTTACTATCTCTCTTTATAGACCTTAATTAAATTAGAGGTTACTAGTTCTTGAAAGCTTAAGACGCTAAACAGCCTTTTTAGGCTATGGCAGCTGCTTCTACTTAAGCAAAATCACCTCAAGTTGTCACTGCGATAAAAGCTCATTAGCTGTTCAGCTATCCAAGCTATTAGGCTATCAAGCATCTTAAAAACTCCACAACTAGCCTCACATTAGGCACTAACAGAAAAGGAGAATAATAGACAGATTCTTGCATCCCTTGCATTAAGGGCAAGATGAAGGAAGACGTTAGTTAACGTCCTTAAGCTAATAAGGCTTACTACCCTTTCTACCACATTATTGTGGACATTATTCAGCTCTAAAAGCATGGCAAGGCCTGCTACAACAGTGATGTATAGGCACTACATGCAGTATGTAAGTACACAAAACTACATAAGATCTGTACTCTTAAGGATTAACACAAGGCTACTGTTGTTCCTGCAATTACACGTCTTATTAACAAGATTAAGCATGTATATGGCTACTAAGTAGCTATAGTCTTTATAGACGGAGACGTAGGATATAGACGAGCTGAGGCCAGTTTAGGCTCTTCTGCTCAAGAGATCCTCTTATCAGCTGGCATCAAGGTCAAGACAAGGTCTCCTGATACTCCTGCACAGCTAGGGGGTGCTGAGCGAGCTAGTGCTATTATTGTTACCATCGCTAGGGTTCTTTGTATCCATGCTAGTCTACCAAAGATGTTGGCCAACAAGCTAGTCTGCACAGCAGCAAGGCTGCTCAACATCACGCCTACAAGATCTATTAACTGGCGCACACCACATGAGATGGTCACTGGCGTCCGCCCAGACCTCTCTCAACTCCACGCTATTAGAAGCCGTAGATTTGTGCTTAACAAGCACCTAGCTAGAGGAGATAAGCTCAAAGATCGCACTTTTAAGGGATTCCTCCTCAGCTATAACGCCTCAAACATCTATCAAGTATAGCTGCTAGCCACAAATCGCGTCATCCGCGTACGCGACGTACGCTTTGTAGACGAGCTTTACAAGGATAAGCCGTCTGCTCTACCTACAAGGTCTTATATTGTTAAGACTGCACACATTCCTAAGGAGGAATACAATAGTAAGACTATTGTTGTTGCTTAGCCAGTGCAGCAGCAACAGGCTGCAGTTGCTCCAACTCCTGCACAGAAGCAAGTACAGCAACTGCCTTCTCCTACTACTACTGCTTGTAGTACACCTAATTCTCACGACTGTCCTGATCTGGCTGAGCAACAGCTATTTCAGGAGTCCTCTGCTGCTGCACAGCACATAACACCTAGGGGGTAGAACTCTAATAAGAACCCTAATAAGGACTCAGATACAATCAGAGCTGCTACACCTAACCTAGTCACGCATGCGCTATACGTCCTAGATCAATATCAGAACAACACTCCACAACAACAAGATCTAGATCTCTTACAGGACAACATTATTACTAGCAGAAGACGCCGCTAGGCGCACTTTATTAAGGCTAGTCCTTTAACTAAGTACTATGCCTTTGCTGCTATTATTTAGCAATTACGTGAGGCTACTTCTCTTGCCTTAGAACTTAGGATCAAGCCTGATCCTACTTGCCTTTATCAAGATAATCTTCCTCCTCTACCACATTACTAGAAGGAGCTCTAGCACCACCCACACAGGAAGCAGTTTACAGCTGCTGCCTATACTAAGTTTAGTAACTGCTAGAACAAAGGCACCTTCGCAAAACTAGATATCACAGTCTTATACATTAATGACGCTGTACCTTTAATATAGGTTTTTACCTACAAGTTTGATGAGGATAGCTATCTACTCAAATACAAGGCTCGCCTTGTAGTGCGCGGGGACCTGCAGGAGCAGTACGGCGATACCTACGCAGCCACTCTAGCAGCACGGCTTTTCTAAGCGCTTATAGCCCTTGCCTGTGCCTTCAACCTCAAGGCCATGCAATACAATGTGCCAAACGCCTTCCTTAACGCTCTGCTAGATCGTACTCTATATGTAAGAACTCTAGATAGATTTTAGCACAAATACAGTTAAACACTGCAACTTCTACGTGCTCTCTATAGCCTTAAGGAAGCTCCTTGCCTGTAGGCAATCCACTTCCAGGAATCGCTTTAAAAGCTAGGCCTACACCCTGTTCAGGGCTTTCTATGCCTGTAGATAAATAATAGGGTTATTCTCTTCTTCTATATAGACAATATTATTATCCTGTACCACATAGACTATTAGGAGGACTTTTAGCAGCTTGAACAGCAACTAATTAAGCTCTACAACCTGCGCTAGATTAGCAATGTTAGATAGTTCCTTAGTATCCAAGTTAAACGCGTCCTAGCTAGCTGTCAGCTCTACCTTGTTCAGGATGCTTTTATTAATAAGGTCTGCACTAAGTACAACCTTATCTATACTAATAGTAGATACCTATCTACGCCTCTCTCTTCTACTTTAAGGCTATTGCCTTACAATAGCCTTTTAGAGCTATTAAACACAAAGGCCTACTAACGCCTTGTAGGCAATCTTGCGTACATTAAGGTCATAACTTGACCTAATGTAGCACATACTTACTCTGTCCTTGCAAGGTTTCTCACAAACCTAGGACTAATACACCTCTCTAAGATTAAGCACGTGTGGCAGTACCTGTACAGAACTAGGTACCTAGCCATTAGTGCTTAAGGGGGTAAGCCTACACAGACCTACGCTACTAAGATTAATTCAACTACTCCAACCTTCTTTAGTGCTGCTAATGCATTATTTGGAGATGACGTTGAGACTCGTTGATTGTCTGCTAGATACGTGTTCATGCTCTATAGCATGCCAATTAACTAGAAAGCTACTGTACTTCAATCAGTTACTTGATCTACCACTGAGGCTGAGCTGTACGCTCTCTCAGCTGCTGGCGTCGAATCACAATACTGGGATTGCTTCTGCCGCAATATTGGCTTCACGCTGCATACTAAAAAGGCTCTCTAGTGTGACAATGCACAGACTGTACGCCTTGTTTAAGGTGATGCAGATCGCATCCAAACAAAGCTTCGCTATGTTAATATACACTAGATGTGGCTTCGCCAGGAGGTAGACTCTAGAAGAATCGCTGTCAAGTGGAAGCCTACTGCTAAGATGCCTGCTAACAGCTTCACAAAGCTACTTCCTTAACAGAAACACAAGAACTTTATAGGCTAGCTTAGCTTAAAGGACATTTATAACTTAATAGTTAGGGACTCTCCTTGCCCTGTACCCCTTAGTTAGCTAAACTAGCTGCGCAGTATGCGTAAGCATCTCACTCTCTTAGTATTTTTCCTTGTTTTGTAAGGTTTCTATCCAACATAGAATCCTTAGGGGGTGTGTTAGCCTGGCACCTTAGTTTATACAGTACACTGTGAACTGCACCTCACGTGACTGTGTTAGTCACCTGCTTACTCATCTAGTTGTGTATATAATTGCTCGCTGTAGCTCCCTCAATACAACAACCTTCTGCCTCATTTGTATCTGCCCTGTGCTCCTACATCCGACACCCTCCATCAACACCGCCACCTGCAGCACTACTTGCAGGCATTATAGCTAGTAATTAAACAACTCTGACGCAACAAGCGTCCTTAACTACTGTCCTATAGGCAGCATTATTCCTTGCAGGAACCTAAGCTAGATGTGTTAGAACATATAGAGGAGAAGTTATAGACAAGGCTAAGATAATAAGAATACTTACTAAAGGCTTAAAGTCCTATTAAAGTTAACTTCTACCTCTACCTATATTCTAAACTAAGCTTAAGGATTACCCTAACGTGGTTCACAACATCGGGAAAAGTTTTTCGAAATCTGGCCCAGACCGGCCGTTGCTGACAGTCGTGGCATGGTCGTGCAACGGCCGTTCAACGGCCCCAACGGCCCCAATTTGCGCCCAACGGCCCCAATTTCGAGCCAACGTTGCCAACAGCCAAAACGCTGAGTGCCTATATTTAACAAACTTAAAACAACGTTGCAACGTTGTTTTATGCAGCATATACATACAACTAGTTTTATTCCTACAAGCTATTCTAATAGTAGTTATAGTAGAAGACCTACTATTAACAGTTTTATTTAAAGGCATACTGTAAGCCACAGTATATGTTCTAGTTGTTATTAAAGCATACCTTCCTGTCACTCTATTAATGCGTCTGTTTACAATGTATCATGTTCTGTAGTTTTTAGGGCACGTGTTTTACTATTACAAGCTATGTTTAATCTAACTTCTAATTATTATATGTTAGTTTATTTCATACTGTGCCTCACAGTACATCGCGTCTGTAGTACTAGCACTATGCATGCTAATATATCTACTTGCTTAGCAGCACTACAACGCAGACACGCTTTACAACGCATGCAGGAAGTATGTTAGGTTTGCTGTTCATAGCATCAGCGTACAAGCACGCGTGTGATGAAGTAATCAGAGTATCTTTGGACAGTGTCTCTCTACAACCCTTACGTCACTCTATTCATCTTGCTATTAAAATAGACCTGTAATGCTTCTTTATCTAGGTTATTAACAAACTAATAGAGTTCTACCATCCTAGGCTTCTTGCTTGCCTACAGCCCCTTTTAGAAGACGCTTATTCTATACTTATTATTAATAATCTTATCCCCCTCCTATATTGCAATCTACTTATTATTAATCTTACATATCCTTTTAAACTCTTGTAGCTTTATGCGCCTTATAACTTAGACGCTGTGCGTAGATCTGTCCATACACTCTAGGTCAACTCTACAGGTGTTTAGCTGCACTAGAAGGGTACTCTTTTCTTAGTTCCTAGATTGCTTTAGTTGTGCATGCCATCGCTCGCTATTTACCCTATCCTATAAGGTAGAAAGGTCCTGTTCTACAGCGCTTGTCTTATCTGGTGCAACATTCTCTAGCAATAGAGGGGATAACGCTAGAGCACCTGCCTGCGAAGCCGTCTTATAATCTGCTGCTGCAAAGTTGAGGCCATGCGCGTTAGGCGTTAATGCTTCGCCCTTGCTAACCAGGTTATCAAGGTTGTCAGCATATTTATTCTGTGCTATCAGCATATAAGCATCTCTCTCCTTTAGGCGTTGCAAGCACAGCCCTACCTTTGCTATAATCTTCTCTTGTATAATATCCTAGCAGCGCTCTGTTTATGCCTCCTATTAATGTAGTAAAGTAGTAAAGGGGCCTTTATAGTATTAGCCTTATATTATATAGACCTCCTTACGTACTTTAAAGCAGCTAATATGATGCATTTTGTGTTGCACGCTATCTGTCCTTCTATTCCCTTAGGGCCTACTACAGCAGCGTGCTAATAAAATAAATTGTAGGCCTACTTAACTTCTTAAAGTACTGCCCACTGCCTAGGTTAACAGCAAGCACTTCCTGTGTCTTGCCCTAGAGCGTTATAGACAGTATTTGTGCAATTAAACTATATAGGAATTGCTGCTAAGAAGGCTTAGAGGGGTGTTAGTAGGGGCAAAAAAAGAGCAATAAGTTAGTAGTCTTGCCTTAGTTAGGTTGTTAGATATATAGCAGAACTTGTTTATTAGTAAGTTAGACATGTAACTTAAACATGCACTCTGTATTACATTAAGACTATATACTAATTATGCTATTTCTCTTACCTAATGCATAGTCTGCGTCTAAAACTAAATAGGTTCTCCTTAAAGCTAACTAAGTTATACTCTTATCTATAGTATGCTATAAGGACTTTAACTTACAAAGGTAATAATAGCCCTATACAGAACCTTAGTAACGTGTTAGTAGAATACTTTGTTAATATTATTGCAAGCTTGCGTCTAGGAGGTTATAGCAAGATGCACAAACAATGCTTTGTAGGGCAATGTCTATAGATCTATCTAATAATTATTAATTATCTTACTATGTACTATTCTACTAAGTAGTATTGTCTGCGTGACCCTAGCAACTAGGGTGTTGTTAGTCTTAATCCCTATATACTTGCGCGGGATCTTGTAATCACTAGGCTAGTGCCAGCATGTATGTTCACAGGTAGTAATGGCGCTCGAATGCAATGCCATCTACCCCTCTTTGCTTTAAGTCTCTTCTTTATCTTTGTCTAAGATATCCCTAACATGGTTGGCAAGCAAGTTGGTCAGACAAGCGAGTTGGTCACCCTACCAACTTTTGCAACTTTAAAGCAATATATCTCAACAACGCGATAATATTATTGCTAGATATTAATATAGTAGACTACTCTATATTAATAGTATCAGCGTTGCATGTGCGCGAGTTATGCCCAGTCTCTTTACACCTAGTGCAGCGCCTTTAAGCGCGCTGGCTGAGGCCTGATCGCGCTCCTCCTTGACGCTCTTCATGAGCAATCTGCTGGTCAGCCTCATTTTGAGCCAGTATATCCTCTCCAGCTCCCTTTGTAAGTACTCCATGCTTCTGTATACGCCTTTTAGAGCGCCGCCTACGCGCTGAGGCTGCGCTATTAGCCTTCTCAAGACTAGAGATCCGATCGCGCATTAGCTCAGCAGAGAGCATCATCAC